>NW_027013784.1:0-150000 GCF_036934945.1 Oncorhynchus masou masou | reverse complement strand
TTTGACAGGCAGTTTATATGCTGAACTGTGTGTTTATATGCTGAACTGTGTGTTTATATGCTGAACTGTGTGTTTATATGCTGAACTGTGTGTTTATATGCTGAACTGTGTGTTTATATGCTGAACTGTGTGTTTATATGCTGAACTGTGTGTTTATATGCTGAACTGTGTGTTTATATGCTGAACTGTGTGTTTATATGCTGAACTGTGTGTTTATATGCTTGACAGGCAGTTGATATGCTGAACTGTGTGTTTATATGCTGAACTGTGTGTTTATATGCTGAACTGTGTGTTTATATGCTGAACTGTGTGTTTATATGCTGAACTGTGTGTTTATATGCTGAACTGTGTGTTTATATGCTTGACAGGCAGTTGATATGCTGAACTGTGTGTTTATATGCTGAACTGTGTGTTTATATGCTTGACAGGCAGTTGATATGCTGAACTGTGTGTTTATATGCATGCAATTTGCTTTGTGATGCGATGAGACAATATTGTATAGAAATAGGAATAGCTTACTGTTTTCTACAATATACTCCACATACACATTCTTATCTGGTCCAAAGTATTCCCAACTTATCACTGCTCCCTCCTCTCCCACCACAGAGGAGTTTACATTGGTGAACGCCGGGCCTATAGGACGCACTGGTCACACAGGGAAGAACATACAGGACAGTTGTTGAGCTACACAAGTTGGAACCGTAGCCAGTAACATACAAGTCTCAGAGGTAGGACGTTACAGATGGTCACGGAGGAAGGAACTTAGACTCAAATACAAACTGTAGACTTTGTCATCTAATAATGCTTTGTTTTCCAGAAAATGAGTCACACCTATAACTAAATCTCCACAGGTATTCTGCCATTCCTGCATTTCCCACCATATTTTCCTGAGAACTATCATTTGTCATATGCACGCTAGACACAGGACACACAACTGCCCTAAACGATGAGTTAACATGTTCCTCTTTAGAGAGCTTATGGAGAGAGAGGTAAGGGACTCAGGGAATGGCTGTAGTACCCTTGTGAAACGGGGGGCGCAGAGACTGAGTGATGGGAGAGATTGGAAGATGGGGTTCTGTGTAGCCTGAAACAACAACACCACAGAGAAGAGTAAGACACCACAGACAGCACAGGCACCACAGGCACCACAGGCACCACCACCACAAGGGCAGACAAACAAATAGTACCACAATACTATAGAGTTATTATATTAGTTATAGTAGTTAGAGGTAGAGTAGTTAACAGCATGAAGACTGTCCAATGGTACAGCATTATGCAGGACAGGTAGTTATAGTAGTTATATTAATTATAGTAGTTAACATCATACAGGACAGGTAGTTATAGTAGTTAACATCATCGGCAGGGTAGCCTAGTGGTTAGAGCATTGGACGAGTAACGAGTAACCGGAAGGTTGCAAGTTCAAACCCCTGAGCTGACAAGGTACAAATCTGTCGTTCTGCCCCTGAACAGGCAGTTAAACCACTGTTCCTAGGCTGTCATTGAAAATAAGAATTTGTTCTTAACTGACTTGCCTAGTTAAATAAAGGTAAAATAAATAAAAATACAGGACAGGGAGTTATAGTAGTTAACATCATACAGGACAGGGAGTTATAGTAGTTAACATCATACAGGACAGGTAGTTATAGTAGTTAACATCATACAGGACAGGTAGTTATAGTAGTTAACATCATACAGGACAGGTAGTTATAGTAGTTAACATCATACAGGACTGGTAGTTATAGTAGTTAACATCATACATGACAGGTAGTTATAGTAGTTAACATCAAACAGGATGGTTTAATAAAACACATGGTACAGTGATGGAATGAATTCATGAGCGAGGGCAAGGAAAGAAGGGGATCGACAGTGAATGAAAGAGATGAGGAGCCTACAACATTGCTATTCATCCATTTAGGTCTTTTCAGGTGAATTGGACACAAGGGTTGGTGCTTGTGGATGCAATGAACGCAGTAATAGGCTGACTTTACCACGAGAATGAGGAAATGCATTGGTGGCATGCATTCTAAGCAGTATTCTAGACTGGCTATTGGAACGTAGCATTAGAGTGAACATCTACTCCCACAGTAGCTAACATAGAGCATTATGGGTACTGTAGTACATCATGCTACAGCTCACTGATGATGGAGGAAGGAACATGCAGACAGACCTACAGTAGATATTTATCAGGGTCTAGTAACTGGTAGAACATGCAGACAGACCTACAGCAGCTATCTATCAGGGTCTAGTTTCTCTACCTAATAGAACATGCAGACAGACTTACAGTAGCTATCTATCAGGGTCTAGTTTCTCTACCTAATAGAACATGCAGACAGATCTACAGTAGCTATCTATCAGGGTCTAGTAACTGGTATAACATGCAGACAGATCTACAGTAGATATCTAGCAGGGTCTAGTTTCTCTACCTAGTAGAACATGCAGACAGATCTACAGTAGTTATCTATCAGGGTCTAGTAACTGGTAGAACATGCAGACAGATCTACAGTAGATATCTATCAGGGTCTAGTAAATGGTAGAACATGCAGACAGATCTACAGTAGATATCTATCAGGGTCTAGTTTCTCTACCTAGTAGAACATGCAGACAGATCTACAGTAGTTATCTATCAGGGTCTAGTAACTGGTAGAACATGCAGACAGATCTACAGTAGATATCTATCAGGGTCTAGTTTCTCTACCTAGTAGAACATGCAGACAGATCTACAGTAGTTATCTATCAGGGTCTAGTAACTGGTAGAACATGCAGACAGATCTACAGTAGATATCTATCAGGGTCTAGTAACTGGTAGAACATGCAGACAGATCTACAGTAGATATCTATCAGGGTCTAGTTTCTCTACCTAGTAGAACATGCAGACAGATCTACAGTAGTTATCTATCAGGGTCTAGTAAATGGTAGGACATGCAGACAGATCTACAGTAGTTATCTATCAGGGTCTAGTAAATGGTAGAACATGCAGACAGATCTACAGTAGTTATCTATCAGGGTCTAGTAAATGGTAGGACATGCAGGTGCTTCCGCTGAGAGACTTATTTTACCTTTGAACACATCTACTATGGGTTGCTGAATAAAGGCTTCAGAGAGAAGAGGAGAAAGAGAAAGAGACAGAGAGAAGAGAAGACAAACACAGGCAGAGGGGATGTAAGTAGATGAGCAAGGAAAAAGTACAACTACACTCCACCGTGTTCCCATTATAAAGACAAAGTATTTTTTCACCAAGTTCACCCAAAACAGAATGATTCACTCCAGGTGGAACAACACGGGGGACAGTTTTACCACACTGGAACACGTCAGAGTCCATGCAACCTGAAACGTGTGTTATCCGCTGAGAAAACAAAGACTCTCCCATGGGACGCTGTAGGAAATGTCGGACACTGCGCTGTAGGAAAAGCTACAAGCTGTAAACTGCTGCCCACCACTTTTTTTGGTAAACAGCTGAGAGAAACCTGAGAGAAAACACCTTCAAATTCATAGACAGCGGCTTTAGAGTGTTGAGTGGAGACAAATAATAACTTCAACACACCCATAACACTGTACAATTTGCTTTCACGGTACCTAAAGCTCCATAGAGGTACATTAGATTACTTGACCAAGATGGCCGTCCTGTAATCGCCTTGCCGGCATGCCAATGGCCATTCTAGTGTTGTATTTCATTCTAGTGTTGGATTTCATTCTAGTGTTGTATTTCATTCTAGTGTTGTATTTCATTCTAGTGTTGTATTTCATTCTAGTGTTGTATTTCATTCTAGTGTTGTATTTCATTCCAGTGTTGTATTCCATTCTAGTGTTGTATTCCATTCTAGTGTTGTATTTCATTCTAGTGTTGTATTTCATTCTAGTGTTGCCCGTTGGTTTGGCCGGGGTAGGCCGTCATTCTAAATGACTTGCATTCTAAACTGACTTGCTTAGTTAAAGAAAGGTTCAATAAATCAATCAATAACATGTCATTCTACGTAAAGCTCACCTTCATCCATGATAGTGACAGCCTCCTCTGTGATGGTTGGGCCGGAGCCCTTGATGGTCTTAGCGTTGAAGTAGAACTTATAGCGGGTGCTGTACTTGAGGTCGGCCAGGATTACGGTGGTCTCATTGGCTGGGAACATCATCTCCTCAACGGGACCAAGCTCATTGGAGCTGTTGACTGAGAGAGAGAGAGAGAGAGAGAGATGCATAAGGATAAAGATATTGAAATACTTCCTTTGATTTCAAACCAATCCAGTGAGGCACACACACACACATACACACCCAGAAGGGTTGGAAGCCAGGGTCAGCCACAGATGCCACAATAAAAATGCATCAAATTGCTCAGCAGACTTACCTGGCTGGTATTTGAGTGTGTAGCCGGTGAGGCGACCATTGTTGTCCTGTGGAGGACCCCACTCCAGCGTCAGAGAGTCCATGTCGGTGTTCTTTATACGCAAGAAGGAAGGAGGACCAGGGACTAAACACACGCAGATAAACACATGGATACAATGTCATAACGTGTGGATGCAATTATACAAAATGACTTATGAACTGCAGAAAACCACCATTCATAGGCACAAAACCATACAGTAACGTACAGATAGGACCATTCTAACCTGATATGTTTAGCATTGTTTCCGGCCCATGGTCAGCCCCTTCCAACAGTGCAGCACAATGCATGGCTATATGTATACGGTAGTGGTGGCAGGTGGACCTTTAAATGGGGAGGACGGGCTCATAGTAATGGCTGGAGCGGAATGGATGGAAGGGTCTCAAATACATGAAACATCTAGTTTCCATGTCTACCATTCCATTTCATCCATTCCATTCATTATTATGAACCGTCCTCCCCTCACCAGCCTCCTGTGGTATATGGATTAAACACAGAGAATCTATCCAACAACGGTAGGAGTCTGACTGATGCCCCTTACCTCCCTCTGGGGTCTCAAAGTTGTGGTTGGGGCTGGGGGGCCCCTCTCCCTTGCCGTTGACCACCCTGATGTTCAGTGTATAGAGGCTGTAGGGTTTGAGGCCTGGTAGTCTGCCGTCAGTCCTGTTCCCACTGAAGAGCAACACCTGCTGCTCCTCCTGCTGAGCCTCTGCCTGGTGGAGGCTACGCTCACGCCAGTAGGACACCTGCAGGACCACACACACATCAGACAAACATTCTGGTCTAAATGACCAGGTTCTTCCTGGTTCCATGATGGTCAGATGTTCTACTTATTCCCTCCTGACTACAGGACATGGGCATTTTGGGGCGGCAGGGTAGCCTAATGGTTAGAGCGTTGGACTAGTAACCGGAAGGTTGCAAATTCAAACCCCGTGCTGACAAGGTACAAATCTTTCGTTCTGCCCCTGAACAGGCAGTTAACCCACTGTTCCTAGGCCATCATTGAAAATAAGAATTAGTTCTTAACTGACGTGCCTAGTTAAATAAAGGTGAAATAAAGTAATTTGGCAAAACATACCAGAATGTAACCCCCTAACTGTGACACGAACTGATGTATTTAACTACCAGTATATGGTGGTGATAATAAATCTTTCTCCACATTGTGAGGGATCTCTGTTTGCTGTGTACAGTACCTTGTAGCCCTGGAGTCGTCCCCTGACCATGGAGGTGAGGACAGGCTCCCAGTGAACCTCTGCTAGCGTCCCGTTCTGAACCAACACCTGGACACTCTCTGGGGCTGAAATGGGCACTGGGTGACAGACAAAGTTTTCAACAGACTATACTCCATACTGGCATCAAAGTTTTCATGACAACAACCTTCTAATTTGCATTCTAACTAGAAATGGTTGGATCTAGAAGTTACTGGAACTTATGGTGGCAGTTTTCAGTTTGAAAAAGACCATTCCTCTGTCCATTCACAACCTCCTCATTTACATAGACCTACACATGTACAGTAGTAGTACTCACAGTCCTCTCGACACACACACACACACACACACACACACACACACACTACAATACTCACCGTCCTCTCCAGAATACCCCACCACCGCCTCAGGCGCTGGTCCGTTTCCGTAGTCGTTCACCGCCTGAACTTTGACCTCGTAGGGTACGAAAGTGGGCGTGCCTGACACCACATACTTGGAGGCGTTAGCCACGGTCTCAGACAACCAGTCCTCCTCCACATCCTTCTGTCTCCAGTTCACCTTGTACTGCAGTCCTGGTCCATTGGACTGGAGGCCTGTCAGCTCCTATGGAGGAGATATTACAGGGGAAGAGGGGTCTTCACTGGGATAATAGTGAGATGGTGACACCATGAATAGGGTCAGGAATACTCACTGTAGGCTGCTGAATTAGGACTAATGATACTGGTTATACTTGAGATGGAGCATACCTTACCTTCCATGAGATGACTAAGTTATTATGTTCAGTTCCAACACCATGGACATCTGTTGGATTCACATCTGGAGCTAACAGAATCACAAACAGATCACAGATCAGACCAAACCTCTTGCCTTTTCTACAGTGTACATCAGAACCATCTTACACTATAGTCATCCCTACCTCTCACTCTAACACATCAGAACCTTCTTACACTATAGTCATCCCTACCTCTCACTCTAACACTTCTGACCATCTTACTCTATAGTCATCCCTACCTCTCAATCTAACACATCTGATCATCTTACTCTATAGTCATCCCTACCTCTCAATCTAACACATCTGATCATCTTACTCTATAGTCATCCCTACCTCTCAATCTAACACTTCTGATCATCTTAGTCTATAGTCATCCCTACCTCTCAATCTAACACTTCTGATCATCTTAGTCTATAGTCATCCCTACCTCGAACACCTCTTCAGTTGTAGAACAGACTATTTGCATTTATTTGACAATAAAGTAAGATCCACAGTATAGTTTTACCTGCAGGGTTGGTCCTGTACTGTCTGGAGGGCTGGCTGGGCTGGCTGAAGCCCACATGGTTCACGGCCAGAACCCTGAAGGAGTAGTAGGCGTAGGGGGACAGGTCCAGGTGGGCTGTGGTCTTGGTGCCCTCCTCCTCTGTCAGGTTGTGCCACACCCCAGCCTGGTGGAGCAGGTCTTCATACTGGACTAGGAACTCTGGGAGGGGAGACAACATGGAGGAGGGGATAGAACATGGAGGAGGGGTTAGAACATGGAGGAGGGGATAGAACATGGAGGAGGGGTTAGAACATGGAGGAGGGGTTAGAACATGGAGGAGGGGTGAGAACATGGAGGAGGGGTTAGAACATGGATGAGGGGATAGAACATGGAGGAGGAGTTAGAACATGGAGGAGGGGTTAGAACATGGAGGAGAGAATGAACATGGAGGAGGGGTTAGAACATGGAGGAGGGGTTAGAATATGGAGGAGGGATTAGAACATGGAGGAGGGAAATGGATTGGATCTTGGGTTGGTAGTGACCCTGTTGTGTTCATTATAATACAGTACTCTGTGTGGGGCTGTTGTGTTCATTATAATACAGTACTCTGTGTAGGACTGTTCATTATAATACAGTACTCTGTGTAGGGCTGTTGTGTTCATTATAATACAGTACTCTGTGTAGGACTGTTCATTATAATACAGTACTCTGTGTAGGGCTGTTGTGTTCATTATAATACAGTACTCTGTGTAGGACTGTTGTGTTCATTATAATACAGTACTCTGTGTAGGGCTGTTGTGTTCATTATAATACAGTACTTGGGTGGGACTGTTCATTATAATACAGTACTCTGTGTAGGGCTGTTGTGTTCATTATAATACAGTACTCTGTGTAGGACTGTTCATTATAATACAGTACTCTGTGTAGGGCTGTTGTGTTCATTATAATACAGTACTCTGTGTGGGACTGTTGTGTTCATTATAATACAGTACTCTGTGTAGGGCTGTTGTGTTCATTATAATACAGTACTCTGTGTAGGACTGTTGTGTTCATTATAATACAGTACTCTGTGTAGGGCTGTTGTGTTCATTATAATACAGTACTCTGTGTGGGACTGTTGTGTTCATTATAATACAGTACTCTGTGTGGGGCTGTTGTGTTCATTATAATACAGTACTCTGTGTGGGGCTGTTGTGTTCATTATAATACAGTACTCTGTGTGGGGCTGTTGTGTTCATTATAATACAGTACTCTGTGTGGGGCTGTTGTGTTCATTATAATACAGTACTCTGTGTAGGGCTGTTCATTATAATACAGTACTCTGTGTAGGGCTGTTGTGTTCATTATAATACAGTACTCTGTGTGGGACTGTTGTGTTCATTATAATACAGTACTCTGTGTAGGACTGTTGTGTTCATTATAATACAATACTCTGTGTAAGACTGTTGTGTTCATTATAATACAGTACTCTGTGTAGGACTGTTCATTATAATACAGTACTCTGTGTAGGACTGTTCATTATAATACAGTACTCTGTGTAGGGCTGTTGTGTTCATTATAATACAGTACTCTGTGTAGGACTGTTCATTATAATACAGTACTCTGTGTAGGGCTGTTGTGTTCATTATAATACAGTACTCTGTGTGGGACTGTTGTGTTCATTATAATACAGTACTCTGTGTAGGACTGTTCATTATAATACAGTACTCTGTATTGGGCTGTTGTGTTCATTATAATACAGTACTCTGTGTGGGACTGTTGTGTTCATTATAATACAGTACTCTGTGTGGGACTGTTGTGTTCATTATAATACAGTACTCTGTGTAGGGCTGTTGTGTTCATTATAATACAGTACTCTGTGTAGGACTGTTGTGTTCATTATAATACAGTACTCTGTGTAGGGCTGTTGTGTTCATTATAATACAGTACTCTGTGTGGGGCTGTTGTGTTCATTATAATACAGTACTCTGTGTGGGACTGTTGTGTTCATTATAATACAGTACTCTGTGTAGGACTGTTGTGTTCATTATAATACAGTACTCTGTGTGGGGCTGTTGTGTTCATTATAATACAGTACTCTGTGTGGGGCTGTTGTGTTCATTATAAAACAGTACTCTGTGTAGGACTGTTGTGTACATTATAATACAATACTCTGTGTAAGACTGTTGTGTTCATTATAATACAGTACTCTGTGTGGGGCAGTTCATTATAATACAGTATTTTGTGTGGGACTGTTGTGTTCATTATAATACAGTACTCTGTGTAGGACTGTTGTGTTCATTATAATACAGTACTCTGTGTAGGACTGTTGTGTACATTATAATACAATACTCTGTGTAAGACTGTTGTGTTCATTATAATACAATACTCTGTGGGGCTGTTGTGTTCATTATAATACAGTACTCTGTGTAGGACTGTTGTGTACATTATAATACAGTACTCTGTGTGGGACTGTTGTGTTCATTATAATACAGTACTCTGTGTAGGGCTGTTGTGTTCATTATAATACAGTACTCTGTGTTGGGCTGTTGTGTTCATTATAATACAGTACCCTGTGTAGGACTGTTGTGTTTATTATAATACAGTACTCTGTGTATGTCACGCCTTGGTCTTAGTATTTTGTGTTTTAGTTAAATAGTTGGTCAGGCCAGGGTGTGACATGGGTTTATTGTTTGTTGTATTTAGTGGGGGTTTTTAGTTATTGGGATTGTAGCTGATTAGGGGTGTGTGTTGCATAGGTTTGGCTGCCTGAGGCGGTTCTCAATCAGAGTCAGGTGATTCTCGTTGTCTCTGATTGGGAACCGTATTTAGGTAGCCTGGGTTTCGCTTTGTATTTCATGGGTGATTGTTCCTGTCTCTGTGTTAGTTTCACCAGTCAGGCTGTAATAGGTTTCACGTTCCGTTTTGTTGTTTTGTATTTATTCGTTATTTCATGTATAGTTTCGTTATTTGTTTTCACTAATAAACATGAGTAACAAACACGCTGCATTTCGGTCCGACTCTCTTTCGACAAACGAAGAACGTCGTTACAGAATCACCCACCACACACGGACCGAGCAGCGTGTCAACAGGCAGGAGCAGCCCAAAGAGGAGCAGCCCAAAGAGGAGCCGCGTTTTAAGGATTTCTGGACATGGGAGGAAATCCTTGACGGGAGAGGACCCTGGGCTAAACCAGGGGAGTGTAGCCGCCCAAAGGTGCAGCAGGCGAAGAGGAAACAGGAGCTGGAAGGAAAAGGACCCTGGGCTCAGCCTGGTGAATATCGCTGCCCTAAGGAGGAACTAGAAGCGGCTGAAGCGGAGAGGCGCTGGTATGAGGAGGCAGCACGGCGACGTGGATGGAAACAGGAGCAGCCCAGAATGGAGTACAGTATGGATATTACGACGTGGGAAGAAATAGACAGGTGGGCGGCCGACCCAGAGAGAGTGCCGGAGCCCGCCTGGGATTCGCTGGAGCAGTGCGAAGAGGGCTATAGGAGAATGGAGTCTGAAAAAAAGACACGGCGGCGCAGAGCGAAGCCCCAAAAATGTCTTGGGGGGGGGCTCAGAGGGGGAGTGGCTGAGTCAGGAGACAGACCTGAGCCAACTCTCCCTGTTTATCGTGAAGAGCCAAGGAGGAGACCAGAATCGGTGTTGGAGGTGAGCGAAGCAGAGACTGTGAAGGAGTTAATGGGGAAATTGGAGGAGAAATTAATGAGGGAGTTGCTAGTTTGGTGCTTTAGGTACAATATTCGTCCGACGGAGCGTGTCGGGGATTTAATGGCACCTGGGTCAGCGCTCCATACTAGTCCTGAGGTGCGTGTTAGTCGGCTGGTGAAAAATGTGCCAGCCTCACGCACTAAGCCTCCTGTGTACCTACCTAGCCTTGCACGTCCTGTGCCAGTCCTGCTCTCAGGCTCTCCAGTACACCTTCACGGTCCAGTCCATCCTGTGTCACCTTCACACACTAGTCCTCCGATGGTAGCTCCCCGCACCAGGCTTCCTGTGCCTGTCCTCTATCCAGTACCACCTCCACACCCCAGCCCTCCGGTAGCAGTTCCCCGCACTAGGCTTCCTGTGCGTGTTCTCGGCCAAATACCACCAGTGCCAGCACCACGCATCAGGCCTTCAGTGCGCCTCGCCTGTTCAGCGCAGCCAGCGCTTTCTCCCTCTCCTGCGCTGTCGGAGTCTCCCGCCTGTCCAGCGGTTCTAGAGCCTTCCTCCTCTACAGCGCTGCCGGAGCCTCCTGTCTGCATGGAGCAGCTAGAGCTGCCAGTCTACATGGAGCATCCAGTGTTGCCAGCCTGCATGGAGCAGCTAGAGCTGCCAGTCTGCATGGGGCAGCCAGAGCTGTCAGTCTGCTTGGAGCAGCCAGAGTTGCCAGTCTGCATGGAGTTGCCAGTCTGCATGGAGTTGCCAGTCTGCATGGAGCTGCCAGTCTGCAAGGAGCTGCCAGTCTGCATGGAGCAGATAGAGATGCCAGTCTGCAAGGAGCTGCCAATCTGCAAGGAGCTGCCAGTCTGCATGGAGCAGCTAGAGCTGCCAGTCTGCATGGAGCAGCTAGAGCTGCAAGTCTGCAAGGAGCTGCCAGTCTGCATGGAGCAGCCAGAGCTGCCAGTCTGCCTGGAGCAGCTAGAGCTGCCAGTCTGCAAGGAGCTGCCAGTCTACATGGAGCAGCTAGAGCTGCCAGTCTGCAAGGAGCTGCCAGTCTGCATGGAGCAGCCAGAGCTGCCAGTCTGCATGGAGCAGCCAGAGCCGCCAGTCTGCATGGAGCAGCCAGAGCCGCCAGTCAGCATGGAGCAGCCAGAGCCGTCAGTCAGCATGAAGCAGCCAGAGCCGTCAGTCTGCCAGGATCTGCCAGTCAGCCAGACTCTTCCAGGATCTGCCAGTCAGCCAGACTCTTCCAGATCTGCCAGACAGCCAGACTCTTCCAGATCTGCCAGACAGCCAGACTCTTCCAGATCTGCCAGTCAGCCAGACTCTTCCAGATCTGCCAGACAGCCAGACTCTTCCAGATCTGCCAGACAGCCAGACTCTTCCAGATCTGCCAGTCAGCCAGACCCTTCCAGATCTGCCAGTCAGCCAGACTCTTCCAGATCTGCCAGTCAGCCAGACTCTTCCAGATCTGCCAGTCAGCCAGACTCTTCCAGATCTGCCAGTCAGCCAGACTCTTCCAGATCTGCCAGTCAGCCAGACTCTTCCAGATCTACCAGTCAGCCAGACTCTTCCAGATCTGCCAGTCAGCCAGACTCTTCCAGATCTGCCAGTCAGCCAGACTCTTCCAGATCTGCCAGTCAGCCAGACTCTTCCAGATCTGCCAGTCAGCCAGACTCTTCCAGATCTGCCAGTCAGCCAGACTCTTCCAGATCTGCCAGTCAACCAGACTCTTCCAGATCTGCCAGTCAACCAGACTCTTCCAGATCTGCCAGTCAGCCAGACTCTTCCAGATCTGCCAGTCAACCAGACTCTTCCAGATCTGCCAGTCAACCAGACTCTTCCAGATATGCCAGTCAACCAGACTCTTCCAGATCTGCCAGTGAACCAGACTCTTCCAGATCCTCCAGTCAGCCAGGATCTGCCAGATCTGCTAGTCAGCCAGGATCCGCCAGTCGGCCAGGATCTGCCAGTCAGCCAGGATCCGCCAGTCAGCCAGGATCTGCCAGATCTGCTAGTCAGCCAGGATCTGCCAGTCGGCCAGGATCTGCCAGTCGGCCAGGATCCGCCAGTCAGCCAGGATCAGCCAGTCAGCCAGGATCAGCCAATCAGCCAGGATCTGCCAGATCTGATAGTCAGCCAGGATCCGCCAGTCAACCAGGATCTGCCGGATTCAACTGCCTGGCTGGGCTTCATCTCGGTACTGGGCTTCTTCTCGGTACTGGGCTTCTTCTCAGTAATGGGCTTCTTCTCAGTCCCGGGCTGCCCCTCAGTCCCGAGCTGCCCCTCAGTCCCGAGCTGCCCCTCAGTCCCGAGCTGCCCCTCAGTCCCGAGCTGCCCCTCAGTCACGAGCTGCTCCTCTGTTATGTAGGGTTCTGGGTGAGGACTATTCGGCCATGGTCGGCGGCGAGGGTGGATCATCCCGGGACGCGAAGGGGAGGAACAATGACATTTATGAAGTGGGGTCCACGTCCGGAGCCGGAACCGCCACCATGGACAGACGCCCACCCGGACCCTCCCTATGGTTTTGAGGTGCGTTCGGGAGTCCGCACCTTAGGGGGGGGGTTCTGTCACGCCTTGGTCTTAGTATTTTGTGTTTTAGTTAATTAGTTGGTCAGGCCAGGGTGTGACATGGGTTTATTGTTTGTTGTATTTAGTGGGTTTTTTTAGTTATTGGGATTGTAGCTGATTAGGGGTGTGTGTTTCATAGGTTTGGCTGCCTGAGGCGGTTCTCAATCAGAGTCAGGTGATTCTCGTTGTCTCTGATTGGGAACCGTATTTAGGTAGCCTGGGTTTCGCTTTGTATTTCGTGGGTGATTGTTCCTGTCTCTGTGTTAGTTTCACCAGTCAGGCTGTAATAGGTTTCACGTTCCGTTTTGTTGTTTTGTATTTATTCGTTATTTCATGTATAGTTTCGTTATTTGTTTTCACTTATAAACATGAGTAACAAACACGCTGCATTTCGGTCTGACTCTCTTTCGACAAACGAAGAACGTCGTTACAGTGTAGGGCTGTTCATTATAATACAGTACTCTGTGTAGGGCTGTTTATTATAATACAGTACTCTGTGTAGGGCTGTTCATTATAATACAGTACTCTGTGTAGGGCTGTTCATTATAATACAGTACTTTGTGTAGGACTGTTGTGTTCATTATAATACAGTACTCTGTGTGGGGCTGTTGTGTTCATTATAATACAGTACTCTTTGTAGTGCTGTTCATGATAATACAGTACTCTGTGTAGGGCTGGTCATTATAATACAGTACTCTGTGTAGGACTGTTGTGTTCATGATAATACAGTACTCTGTGTAGGGCTGGTCATTATAATACAGTACTCTGTGTGGGGCTGTTGTGTTCATTATAATACAGTACTCTGTGTGGGGCTGTTGTGTTCATTATAAAACAGTACTCTGTGTGGGGCTGTTGTGTTCATTATAATACAGTACTCTGTGTGGGGCTGTTGTGTTCATTATAATACAGTACTCTGTGTAGGGCTGGTCATTATAATACAGTACTCTGTGTAGGGCTGTTCATTATAATACAGTACTCTGTGTAGGGCTGTTGTGTTCATTATAATACAGTACTCTGTGTAGGACTGTTCATTATAATACAGTACTCTGTGTAGGGCTGCTCATTATAATACAGTACTCTGTGTAGGACTGTTCATTATAATACAGTACTCTGTGTAGGACTGTTGTGTTCATTATAATACAGTACTCTGTGTAGGACTGTTGTGTTCATTATAATACAGTACTCTGTGTAGGACTGTTGTGTTCATTATAATACAGTACTCTGTGTAGGACTGTTCATTATAATACAGTACTCTGTGTAGGGCTGTTGTGTTCATTATAATACAGTACTCTGTGTAGGGCTGTTGTGTTCATTATAATACAGTACTCTGTGTAGGACTGTTGTGTTCATTATAATACAGTACTCTGTGTAGGACTGTTCATTATAATACAGTACTCTGTGTAGGGCTGCTCATTATAATACAGTACTCTGTGTAGGGCTGTTCATTATAATACAGTACTCTGTGTAGGACTGTTCATTATAATACAGTACTCTGTGTGGGGCTGTTCATTATAATACAGTACTCTGTGTGGGGCTGTTCATTATAATACAGTACTCTGTGTAGGGCTGTTCATTATAATACAGTACTCTGTGTAGGGCTGTTGTGTTCATTATAATACAGTACCCTGTGTGGGACTGTTCATTATAATACAGTACTCTGTGTAGGACTGTTCATTATAATACAGTACTCTGTGTGGGGCTGTTCATTATAATACAGTACTCTGTGTAGGACTGTTGTGTTCATTATAATACAGTACTCTGTGTAGGACTGTTGTGTTCATTATAATACAGTACTCTGTGTGGGGCTGTTGTGTTCATTATAATACAGTACTCTGTGGGGCTGTTGTGTTCATTATAATACAGTACTCTGTGTGGGGCTGTTGTGTTCATTATAATACAGTACTCTGTGTGGGACTGTTGTGTTCATTATAATACAGTACTCTGTGTGGGACTGTTGTGTTCATTATAATACAGTACTCTGTGTGGGACTGTTGTGTTCATTATAATACAGTACTCTGTGTAGGGCTGTTGTGTTCATTATAATACAGTACTCTGTGTAGGACTGTTGTGTTCATTATAATACAGTACTCTGTGTGGGACTGTTGTGTTCATTATAATACAGTACTCTGTGTAGGGCTGTTGTGTTCATTATAATACAGTACTCTGTGTGGGACTGTTGTGTTCATTATAATACAGTACTCTGTGTAGGGCTGTTGTGTTCATTATAATACAGTACTCTGTGTAGGGCTGTTGTGTTCATTATAATACAGTACTCTGTGTAGGGCTGTTGTGTTCATTATAATACAGTACTCTGTGTAGGACTGTTGTGTTCATTATAATACAGTACTCTGTGTAGGGCTGTTCATTATAATACAGTACTCTGTGTAGGACTGTTGTGTTCATTATAATACAGTACTCTGTGTGGGACTGTTGTGTTCATTATAATACAGTACTCTGTGTAGGACTGTTGTGTTCATTATAATACAGTACTCTGTGTAGGACTGTTGTGTTCATTATAATACAGTACTCTGTGTAGGACTGTTGTGTTCATTATAATACAGTACTCTGTGTGGGACTGTTGTGTTCATTATAATACAGTACTCTGTGTAGGGCTGTTCATTATAATACAGTACTCTGTGTAGGACTGTTGTGTTCATTATAATACAGTACTCTGTGTGGGACTGTTGTGTTCATTATAATACAGTACTCTGTGTGGGGCTGTTGTTTTCATTATAATACAGTACTCTGTGTAGGGCTGTTGTGTTCATTATAATACAGTACTCTGTGTAGGGCTGTTGTGTTCATTATAATACAGTACTCTGTGTAGGGCTGTTGTGTTCATTATAATACAGTACTCTGTGTAGGACTGTTGTGTTCATTATAATACAGTACTCTGTGTAGGGCTGTTGTGTTCATTATAATACAGTACTCTGTGTAGGGCTGTTGTGTTCATTATAATACAGTACTCTGTGTGGGACTGTTGTGTTCATTATAATACAGTATTCTGTGTGGGACTGTTGTGTTCATTATAATACAGTACTCTGTGTAGGACTGTTGTGTTCATTATAATACAGTACTCTGTGTAGGACTGTTGTGTACATTATAATACAATACTCTGTGTAAGACTGTTGTGTTCATTATAATACAATACTCTGTGGGGCTGTTCATTATAATACAGTACTCTGTGTAGGGCTGTTCATTATAATACAGTACTCTGTGTGGGACTGTTGTGTTCATTATAATACAGTACTCTGTGTGGGGCTGTTGTGTTCATTATAATACAGTACCCTGTGTAGGACTGTTGTGTTCATTATAATACAGTACTCTGTGTAGGACTGTTGTGTTCATTATAATACAGTACTCTGTGTAGGGCTGTTCATTATAATACAGTACCCTGTGTAGGACTGTTGTGTTCATTATAATACAGTACCCTGTGTAGGACTGTTGTGTTTATTATAATACAGTACTCTGTGTATGTCACGCCTTGGTCTTAGTATTTTGTGTTTTAGTTAATTAGTTGGTCAGGCCAGGGTGTGACATGGGTTTATTGTTTGTTGTATTTAGTGGGGGTTTTTAGTTATTGGGATTGTAGCTGATTAGGGGTGTGTGTTGCATAGGTTTGGCTGCCTGAGGCGGTTCTCAATCAGAGTCAGGTGATTCTCGTTATCTCTGATTGGGAACCGTATTTAGGTAGCCTGGGTTTCGCTTTGTATTTCGTGGGTGATTGTTCCTGTCTCTGTGTTAGTTTCACCAGTCAGGCTGTAATAGGTTTCACGTTCCGTTTTGTTGTTTTGTATTTATTCGTTATTTCATGTATAGTTTCGTTATTTGTTTTCACTAATAAACATGAGTAACAAACACGCTGCATTTCGGTCCGACTCTCTTTCGACAAACGAAGAACGTCGTTACAGAATCACCCACCACACACGGACCGAGCAGCGTGTCAACAGGCAGGAGCAGCCCAAAGAGGAGCAGCCCAAAGAGGAGCCGCGTTTTAAGGATTTCTGGACATGGGAGGAAATCCTTGACGGGAGAGGACCCTGGGGAAACCAGGGGAGTGTAGCCGCCCAAAGGTGCAGCAGGCGAAGAGGAAACAGGAGCTGGAAGGAAAAGGACCCTGGGCTCAGCCTGGTGAATATCGCCGCCCTAAGGAGGAACTAGAAGCGGCTGAAGCGGAGAGGCGCTGGTATGAGGAGGCAGCACGGCGACGTGGATGGAAACAGGAGCAGCCCAGAATGGAGTACAGTATGGATATTACGACGTGGGAAGAAATAGACAGGTGGGCGGCCGACCCAGAGAGAGTGCCGGAGCCCGCCTGGGATTCGCTGGAGCAGTGCGAAGAGGGCTATAGGAGAATGGAGTCGGAAAAAAAGACACGGCGGCGCAGAGCGAAGCCCCAAAAATTTCTTGGGGGGGGGCTCAGAGGGGGAGTGGCTGAGTCAGGAGACAGACCTGAGCCAACTCGCCCTGTTTATCGTGAAGAGCCAAGGAGGAGACCAGAATCGGTGTTGGAGGTGAGCGAAGCAGAGACTGTGAAGGAGTTAATGGGGAAATTGGAGGAGAAATTAATGAGGGAGTTGCTAGTTTGGTGCTTTAGGTACAATATTCGTCCGACAGAGCGTGTCGGGGATTTAATGGCACCTGGGTCAGCGCTCCATACTAGTCCTGAGGTGCGTGTTAGTCGGCTGGTGAAAAATGTGCCAGCCTCACGCACTAAGCCTCCTGTGTACCTACCTAGCCTTGCACGTCCTGTGCCAGTCCTGCTCTCAGGCTCTCCAGTACACCTTCATGGTCCAGACCATCCTGTGTCACCTTCACACACTAGTCCTCCGATGGTAGCTCCCCGCACCAGGCTTCCTGTACCTGTCCTCTATCCAGTACCACCTCCACACCCCAGCCCTCCGGTAGCAGTTCCCCGCACTAGGCTTCCTGTGCGTGTTCTCGGCCAAATACCACCAGTGCCAGCACCACGCATCAGGCCTTCAGTGCGCCTCGCCTGTTCAGCGCAGCCAGCGCTTTCTCCCTCTCCTGCGCTGTCGGAGTCTCCCGCCTGTTCAGCGGTTCTAGAGCCTTCCTCCTCTACAGCGCTGCCGGAGCCTCCTGTCTGCATGGAGCAGCTAGAGCTGCCAGTCTACATGGAGCATCCAGTGTTGCCAGCCTGCATGGAGCAGCTAGAGCTGCCAGTCTGCATGGGGCAGCCAGAGCTGTCAGTCTGCTTGGAGCAGCCAGAGTTGCCAGTCTGCATGGAGTTGCCAGTCTGCATGGAGTTGCCAGTCTGCATGGAGCTGCCAGTCTGCAAGGAGCTGCCAGTCTGCATGGAGCAGCTAGAGCTGCCAGTCTGCAAGGAGCTGCCAATCTGCAAGGAGCTGCCAGGCTGCATGGAGCAGCTAGAGCTGCCAGTCTGCATGAAGCAGCTAGAGCTGCCAGTCTGCAAGGAGCTGCCAGTCTGCATGGAGCAGCCAGAGCTGGCAGTCTGCCTGGAGCAGCTAGAGCTGCCAGTCTGCAAGGAGCTGCCATTCTACATGGAGCAGCTAGAGCTGCCAGTCTACAAGGAGCTGCCAGTCTGCATGGAGCAGCCAGAGCTGCCAGTCTGCATGGAGCAGCCAGAGCCACCAGTCAGCATGGAGCAGCCAGAGCCGTCAGTCAGCATGAAGCAGCCAGAGCCGTCAGTCTGCCAGGATCTGCCAGTCAGCCAGACCCTTCCAGATCTGCCAGTCAGCCAGACTCTTCCAGATCTGCCAGACAGCCAGACTCTTCCAGATCTGCCAGTCAACCAGACTCTTCCAGATCTGCAAGTCAACCAGACTCTTCCAGATATGCCAGTCAACCAGACTCTTCCAGATCTGCCAGTCAACCAGACTCTTCCAGATCCTCCAGTCAGCCAGGATCTGCCAGATCTGCTAGTCAGCCAGGATCCGCCAGTCGGCCAGGATCTGCCAGTCAGCCAGGATCCGCCAGTCAGCCAGGATCTGCCAGATCTGCTAGTCAGCCAGGATCTGCCAGTCGGCCAGGATCCGCCAGTCAGCCAGGATCAGCCAGTCAGCCAGGATCAGCCAGTCAGCCAGGATCCGCCGGTCAGCCAGGATCCGCCAGTCAGCCAGGATCTGCCAGATCTGATAGTCAGCCAGGATCTGCCAGACAACCAGACTCTTCCAGATCTGCCAGTCAACCAGACTCTTCCAGATCTGCCAGTCAGCCAGACTCTTCCAGATCTGCCAGTCAACCAGACACTTCCAGATCTGCCAGTCAACCAGACTCTTCCAGATCTGCAAGTCAACCAGACTCTTCCAGATATGCCAGTCAACCAGACTCTTCCAGATCTGCCAGTCAACCAGACTCTTCCAGATCGTCCAGTCAGCCAGGATCTGCCAGATCTGCTAGTCAGCCAGGATCCGCCAGTCGGCCAGGATCTGCCAGTCAGCCAGACCCTTCCAGATCTGCCAGTCAGCCAGACTCTTCCAGATCTGCCAGACAGCCAGACTCTTCCAGATCTGCCAGTCAACCAGACTCTTCCAGATCTGCAAGTCAACCAGACTCTTCCAGATATGCCAGTCAACCAGACTCTTCCAGATCTGCCAGTCAACCAGACTCTTCCAGATCCTCCAGTCAGCCAGGATCTGCCAGATCTGCTAGTCAGCCAGGATCCGCCAGTCGGCCAGGATCTGCCAGTCAGCCAGGATCCGCCAGTCAGCCAGGATCTGCCAGATCTGCTAGTCAGCCAGGATCTGCCAGTCGGCCAGGATCCGCCAGTCAGCCAGGATCAGCCAGTCAGCCAGGATCAGCCAGTCAGCCAGGATCCGCCGGTCAGCCAGGATCCGCCAGTCAGCCAGGATCTGCCAGATCTGATAGTCAGCCAGGATCCGCCAGTCAACCAAGATCTGCCGGATTCAACTGCCTGGCTGGGCTTCATCTCGGTACTGGGCTTCTTCTCGGTACTGGGCTTCTTCTCAGTACTGGGCTTCTTCTCAGTCCCGGGCTGCCCCTCAGTCCCGAGCTGCCCCTCAGTCCCGAGCTGCCCCTCAGTCCCGAGCTGCCCCTCAGTCCCGAGCTGCCCCTGAGTCCCGAGCTGCCCCTCAGTCCCGAGCTGCCCCTCAGTCCCGAGCTGCCTCAGTCCCGAGCTGCCCCTCAGTCACGAGCTGCTCCTCTGTTATGTAGGGTTCTGGGTGAGGACTATTCGGCCATGGTCGGCGGCGAGGGTGGATCATCCCAGGACGAAGGGGAGGAACAATGACATTTATGAAGTGGGGTCCACGTCCGGAGCCGGAACCGCCACCATGGACAGACGCCCACCCGGACCCTCCCTATGGTTTTGAGGTGCGTTCGGGAGTCCGCACCTTAGGGGGGGGTTCTGTCACGCCTTGGTCTTAGTATTGATGTGACATGGGTTTATTGTTTGTTGTATTTAGTGGGGTTTTTTAGTTATTGGGATTGTAGCTGATTAGGGGTGTGTGTTTCATAGGTTTGGCTGCCTGAGGCGGTTCTCAATCAGAGTCAGGTGATTCTCGTTGTCTCTGATTGGGAACCGTATTTAGGTAGCCTGGGTTTCGCTTTGTATTTCATGGGTGATTGTTCCTGTCTCTGTGTTAGTTTCACCAGTCAGGCTGTAATAGGTTTCACGTTCCGTTTTGTTGTTTTGTATTTATTCGTTATTTCATGTATAGTTTCGTTATTTGTTTTCACTTATAAACATGAGTAACAAACACGCTGCATTTCGGTCTGACTCTCTTTCGACAAACGAAGAACGTCGTTACAGTGTAGGGCTGTTCATTATAATACAGTACTCTGTGTAGGGCTGTTCATTATAATACAGTACTCTGTGTAGGACTGTTGTGTTCATTATAATACAGTACTCTGTGTAGGGCTGTTCATTATAATACAGTACTCTGTGTAGGACTGTTGTGTTCATTATAATACAGTACTCTGTGTAGGACTGTTCATTATAATACAGTACTCTGTGTAGGACTGTTGTGTTCATTATAATACAGTACCCTGTGTGGGGCTGTTCATTATAATACAGTACTCTGTGTAGGGCTGTTGTGTTCATTATAATACAGTACCCTGTGTGGGGCTGTTGTGTTCATTATAATACAGTACTCTGTGTAGGGCTGTTCATTATAATACAGTACTCTGTGTAGGGCTGGTCATTATAATACAGTACTCTGTGTAGGACTGTTGTGTTCATTATAATACAGTACTCTGTGTAGGGCTGTTGTGTTCATTATAATACAGTACTCTGTGTAGGGCTGTTGTGTTCATTATAATACAGTACTCTGTGTAGGGCTGGTCATTATAATACAGTACTCTGTGTAGGGCTGTTGTGTTCATTATAATACAGTACTCTGTGTAGGGCTGTTGTGTTCATTATAATACAGTACTCTGTGTAGGGCTGTTCATTATAATACAGTACTCTGTGTAGTGCTGTTCATTATAATACAGTACTCTGTGTAGGGCTGTTATGTTCGTCTCCAGGTATCCAGGTGAGCTGGACGCTCCTCTCTCTCTGGTCAGTCAGCTCCAGGTCTGTAGGAGGGTCTGGTTCCTCTGGAGAGGAAAACACAGTGTCAGTACCACTCACGACAACAACAAGGTCACCTGATGCGTTAGGGGGTGGGAGTCAGCATGCCTTGTTTGATAAACTGAGTAACTGAGCGAGAGTCTGAAATGAGCAGGATCCAACTCCAACCCAAAACACAGTAGTCAGATGGACATAGTTACTACTAATAATAATAATAATCATCACACTAGTGAATACATCTAATGATGCAGTAGACACTTCAAACACACACAGACTGGTTCTCTCTGGTCACGGACTGTCAATATGCCACTGCAGTAGCATCACAACAGAGCCATAGCATGCTAAGCAAACGGACAAGACTGCTACAGTAAGGGTGAAGGTCAGCTCTCACACACTCAGGACTGAGGGAGAGGAGTGGATGAGGAATGATGATGCTAATATGGCCAACAGGGCCAGCGTTGTTTACCGTAGACAATAGCAGGAGTTGGAGTAGCCTCTGAGAGAGCAAGGACAGGAGTCAGATAGGAGTGACAGGTTAGTGACAAAACACAGGTTTCAGAGAGAAGAAGAATAGGACTACACAGCAACAGGAAGCTTATGAAATACTTCCTATAGTCAATCACCAATATCACAACACTCTAGTATTGGTTATGAAAGACTAGTGTTACTATAGTCAATCACCAATATCACAACACTCTAGTATTGGTTATGAAAGACTAGTGTTACTATAGTCAATCACCAATATCACAACACTCTAGTATTGGTTATGAAAGACTGGTGTTCCTATAGTCAATCACCAATATCACAACACTCTAGTATTGGTTATGAAAGACTGGTGTTCCTATAGTCAATCACCAATATTACAACACTCTAGTATTGGTTATGAAAGACTGGTGTTCCTATAGTCAATCACCAATATTACAACACTAGTATTGGTTATGAAAGACTGGTGTTCCTATAGTCAATCACCAATATTACAACACTCTAGTATTGGTTATGAAAGACTGGTGTTCCTATAGTCAATCACCAATATTACAACACTCTAGTATTGGTTATGAAAGACTGGTGTTCCTATAGTCAATCACCAATATTACAACACTCTAGTATTGGTTATGAAAGACTGGTGTTCCTATAGTCAATCACCAATATTACAACACTCTAGTATTACAACTCTGTGAGCATTGGATCAGACTACAAAGTATTTAAATAAAGATGTTAACAGACTATTCAGAACATGCACATGCGTGTCTACCACAGAGATGAAACATATCACATTGTCATAAGAGTAACTAGAGGACATAGAATATAGGTAGCTGATAGAACGAGGAAAGGGTAGAATGTGTTGTATATCCTAAGATAAGTTAGGTAAACATCAGGTGAAGTATAAAGGTAAACCCACCAACGACGGTGAGCATGGCGCTAGCTGAGTCCTGGTCCAGGGTGGTGTTCATGACACAGGTGTAGGTTCCCTCGTCCTCCTCTGTCACTTCGTTGATGGTCAGACTGTCAGTGTCCACCAAGAACCTAACAAAACACCACCACACAGTCAGACAATCATGCTTACAGTAACCTGTGGCGGACTCCAATAGCATCGAATAGTCCCAGCGATATGCAACTGTTCAGGGAAGTCAGGAACCAATACACACAGTCAGTCAGGAAATTAAAGGCTAGCTTTTTCAAACAGAAATATGCATCCTGTAGCTCTAACTCCAAAAAGTCCATGGAGAACAAGGGCACCTCCTCCCAGCTGCCCACTGCACTGAGGCTAGGTAACACGGTCACCACCGATAAAAAAACATTCAATAAGCATTTCTCTACGGCTGGCCATGCTTTTCTCCTGGCTACCCCAACCCCGGACAACAGCTCCGCACCCCCGGCAGCTACTTGCACAAGCCTCCCCAGCTTCTCCTTCACCTAAATCCAGATAGCAGATGTTCTGAAAGAGCTGCAAAACCTGGACCCCTACAAATCAGCCAGGCTAGACAATCTGGACCCTCTCTTTTTAAAATTATCCGCCGCCTTTGTTGCCACCACTATTACTAGCCTGTTCAACCTCTCTTTCGTATCGTCCGAGATCCCTAAAGATTGGAAAGCTGCCGCGGTCATCCCCCTCTTCAAGGGGGTGACACTCTAGACCCAAACTGTTATAGACCTATATCTATCCTACCCTGCCTTTCTAAAGTCTTCAAAAGCCAAGTTAATATACAGATCACTGACCATTTCGAATCCCACCGTACCTTCTCTGCTGTGCAATCCGGTTTCCGAGCTGGTGACGGGGGCACCTCAGCCACGCTCAAGGTACTAAACGATATCATAACCGCCATCGATAAAAGACAGTACTGTGCAGCTGTATTCATCGACCTGGCCAAGGCTTTTGACTCTGTCAATCACCGTATTCTTATCGGCAGACTCAATAGCCTTGGTTTCTCAAATGACTGCCTCGTCTGGTTCACCAACTACTTCACAGACAGAGTTCAGTGTGTCAAATCAGAGGGCCTGTTGTCCGGACCTGTGGCAGTCTCTATGGGGGTACCACAGGGTTCAATTCTCGGGCTGACTCTCTTCTCTGTATACATCAATGAAGTCGCTCTTGCTGCAGGTGATTCCCTGATCCATCTCTACGCAGACAACACCATTCTGTATACTTCTGTCCCTTCCTTGGACACTGTGTTAACTAACCTCCAAACAAGCTTCAATGCCATACAATACTCCTTCCGTGGCCTCCAACTGCTCTTAAACGCTAGTAAAACCAAATGCATGCTTTTCACTTGTTCGCTGCCCGCACCCCCCGCCCGACTAGCATCACTACTCTGGAAGGTTCTGACCTAGAATACGTGGACAACTACAAATACTTAGGTGTCTGGCTAGACTGTAAACTCTCCTTCCAGACTCATTTCAAACATCTCCAATCCAAAATCAAATCTAGAATCGGCTGTCTATTTCGCAACAAAGCCTCGTTCACTCACGCCGCCAAACTTACCCTAGTAAAACTGACTATCCTGCCGATCCTCGACTTCGGCGATGTCATCTACAAAATATCTTCCAATACTCTACTTAGAAAACTGGGTGTAGTCTATCAGAGTCATCTGTTTTGTTATCAAAGCGCCTTGTACCACCCACCACTATGACCTGTATGCTCTAGTCCCTCGCTACATATTCGTCGCCAGACCCACTGGCTCCAGGTCATCTATAAGTCTATGCTAGGTAAAGCTCCGCCTTATCTCTGCTCACTGGTCACGATAATAACACCCACCCGTAGCACGCGCTCCAGCAGGTATATCTCACTGGTTATCCCCAAAGCCAACACCTCCTTTGGCCGCCTTCCCTTCCAGTTCTCTGCTGCCAATGACTGGAGCGAAGTGCAAAAATCGCTGATGTTGGAGACTTACATTTCCCTCACTAACTTTAAACATCACCTATCTGAGCATCTAACAGATCGCTGCAGCTGTACATAGTCCATCTGTAAATAGCCCACCCAATCTACCTACCTCATCCCGATACTGTTTTTATTTACTTTGCTGCTCTTTTGCACACCAGTATCACTACTTACACACCACCATCTGCTCATCATCATCTGCTCATCTATCACTCGTGTTAATTGTAATTACTTTGCTACTATGGCCTATGTATTGCCTTACCTCCTCATGCCATTTGCACACAATGTATATAGACTTTCTTTCTAGTGTGTTATTGACTGTACGCTTGTTTATTCCATGTGTAACTCTGTGTTGTTGTTTCTGTCGCATTGCTTTGCTTTATCTTGGCCAGGTCGGAGTTGGAAATGGGAACTTGTTCTCAACTAGCTTACCTGGTTAAATAAAGGTGAAAAAAATTATGAAAAAACAAATCCAATCATACATTTACCAAATACATAATTTTTTCAGGCTTTTGCTCCTGCCCTGCTTTAACACACCTAATGTGGGGGGCTGAGGAGGGCCTGAGGAGCAGTTTGATTAGTAGAATGAGGTGTGTCAGAATCAGGGAGGATGTTATCTCTCCTGGAGTAGGGTTGACCACCACTGGCCGATAGCAGACCCATATCTATAGAGAGAAGGTGTGTATAGAGGAGATGGTCTAGAGTACCTCTCGTCGTCAGGCAGCTCTCCGTTGTCTTTGAGCCAGTTCATGGTGGGGATGAGGGTGGGGTCGTGTTTAACTTTACACTCAAACACGGCCTTCCTGTTCCTCTGGACCACCATGTACTCTGGCTGGGCCAGGATCCTCGTCGGCTCTGAAGGACAATACACACATATGGTTACACTTCATGTAAATACCCTCTTAATAATGCATTATAACATCTATAACTACTTTCATAATGCATTATAACATATATAACTACATCCATAATGCATTATAACATCTATAACTACATTCATAATGCATTATAACATCTATAACTACATTCATAATGCATTATAACATTTATAACTACATTCATAATGCATTGTAACATTTATAACTACATTCATAATGCATTACAAGTGTCCATAACTACATTCATAATGCATTACACGTGTCTATAATTAAATTCATAATGCATTATACGTTTCGATAACTACATTCATAATGAATTATATGTGTCTATAACGATATTCGTAAAGCATTATAACATCTATAAATAGATTGGGGCGTCAGGTAGCCTAGTGGTTAGAGAGTTGGACTAGTAACCGGAAGGTTGCAAGATCGAATCCCTGAGCTGTCGTTTTGCCCTGAACAATGCAGTTAACCCACTGTTCCTAGGCTGTCATTGAAAATAAGAATATGTTCTTAACTGACTTGCCTTGTTAAATAAAGGTAAAATAAAAAGTATAACATCTATAAATACATCCATAAAGCATTATAAGTGTCTATAACTACATTCATAAAGCATTATAATCAGGTTATAAGCAGGCTTGTCTGACCTTTGACCTCCAAGTAGACATGGTTCTCCCTGGTTCCCAGGTTGTTGGAGGCTATACAGGTGTACTTGCCACTGTTCAGGGACTGGGCTACGTTGATCTCTAAGGTACCGTTATTATGGATCACATATGGGTCTCTATTCAGGATACTGGTCTGGCTGTCCTTAAACCTGCAGAGGAAACACTAGGTCACTGCATTAGAACACTAGATCCCTGTGAGACTTTATGAATGTAGTTATTCATCAGCTCAGTTCTTTATGAGAAGATCATGTTGAACAGTTTGTGACTGAAGGACTTTACGGGACACAGTGTGATATTCATTAACAGCCCTCTGTTCACAATCACACCAGCCTCAGTGAACTCCATTAGGAAGTGCAGTGGTGTTACAGAGTGGTGTGAACAGAGTGGTGTTAACAGAGAAGTGTTAACAGAGTGGAGTTAACAGAGTGGAGTTAACAGAGTGTAGTTAACAGAGAGGTGTTAACAGAGAGGTGTTAACAGAGAGGTTTTAACAGAGTGGAGTTAACAGAGAGGTTAACAGAGAGGTGTTAACAGAGAGGTGTTAACAGAGTGTAGTTAACAGAGAGGTGTTAACAGAGAGGTGTTAACAGAGAGGTGTTAACAGAGAGGTGTTAACAGAGTGTAGTTAACAGAGTGTAGTTAACAGAGTGTAGTTAACAGAGTGGAGTTAACAGAGAGGTGTTAACAGAGAGGTGTTAACAGAGAGGTGTTAACAGAGTGTAGTTAACAGAGAGATGTTAACAGAGTGGAGTTAACAGAGAGGTGTTAACAGAGTGGTGTTAACAGAGTGGAGTTAACAGAGAGGTGTTAACAGAGTGGTGTTAACAGAGTGGTGTTAACAGAGTAGGGTTAATAACAGAGTGGTGTTAACAGAGTGGTGTTAATAACAGAGTGGTGTTAATAACAGAGTGGTGTTAACATAGTGGTTTTAATAACAGAGTAGTGTTAACAGCGTAGGGTTAATAACAGAGTGGTGTTAACAGAGTGGTGTTAATAACAGAGTGGTGTTAACAGAGAGGTGTTAACAGAGTGCCCTTTACAACATCCCTAAGAGGTGTCTCTTGTGAGAAAGGTTTTTGAGATTGTGGAAAAGCTACTGGGCAACCACTAGAGATGTACTATACCTACTTTATAAAGAAGATGAGAGACTGACTGACTGGCTTGTGAGACTAGAGTCTGACTGACTGGCTTGTGAGACTAGAGTCTGGCTGGCTGGCCTGTGAGACTAGAGTCTGACTGGCTGGCTTGTGAGACTAGAGTCTGACTGACTGGCTTGTGAGACTAGAGTCTGGCTGGCTGTCTTGTGAGACTAGAGTCTGGCTGGCTGTCTTGTGAGACTAGAGTCTGGCTGGCTGTCTTGTGAGACTAGAGTCTGGCTGGCTGGCTTGTGAGACTAAATCTGACTGACTGGCTTGTGAGACTAGAGTCTGGCTGGCTGGCTTGTGAGACTAGAGTCTGGATGGCTGGCTTGTGAGACTAGAGTCTGGCTGGCTGGCTTGTGAGACTAAAGTCTGTCTGGCTGGCTTGTGAAACAGAGTGGCTTGTGAGACTAGAGTCTGGCTGGCTGTCTTGTGAGACTAGAGTCTGGCTGGCTGTCTTGTGAGACTAGAGTCTGGCTGGCTGGCTTGTGAGACTAAATCTGACTGACTGGCTTGTGAGACTAGAGTCTGGCTGGCTGGCTTGTGAGACTAGAGTCTGGATGGCTGGCTTGTGAGACTAGAGTCTGGCTGGCTGGCTTGTGAGACTAAAGTCTGGCTGGCTGGCTTGTGAAACAGAGTGGCTTGTGAGACTAGAGTCTGACTGGCTGGCTTGTGAGACTAAAATCTGACTGGCTGGCTTGTGAGACTAGAGTCTGACTGGCTGGCTTGTGAGACTAGAGTCTGACTGGCTGGCTTGTGAGACTAGAGTCTGACTGGCTGGCTTGTGAGACTAGAGTCTGACTGACTGGCTTGTGAGACTAGAGTCTGACTGACTGGCTTGTGAGACTAGAGTCTGGCTGACTGGCTTGTGAGACTAGAGTCTGGCTGACTGGCTTGTGAGACTAGAGTCTGGCTGACTGGCTTGTGAAACTTAAAGTCTGGCTGACTGGCTTGCAAGACTTAGAGCCAGATGGACTAACCATGTGATGGTTGGTATGGGCGAGCCGAACGAGGCACAGTCCAGGAAGGCAGGATTGTTGGTGATGACCTGGTACACATTGTTGGGGGGAGTCAGCACCCTTGGTGCTTCGGCTGAAAACAGAAACAAATCATATTGATAATGATTACTAAACCATAACGTGACATGAGAATGATGCAGAGAACACAAAATGCTGTCATTGGACACAACACAATGTTCAAGAGTTGTAAAGCTCAAGAGTTTAGAGTTTTTTATTTGTTTATTGACTCAATATTCGGATTCTAAAAGGCAGATTCAATGGTTGTGTTTCCAGAGACTCACCAAGCACATTGACAAAAGCATTAGCCAGCAGGTAGCCAAACTCATTGGAGGCGTTGCACTGGTAGACAGCGCTGGAGCCGGTCTGGACGTCGCTCAGAATCACTGTGTCGTCCTCCACCTTCCGACTCGTGTCCTTTGGAGAGTCTATCAAGGGGATCACAGGCTAGATATACAGTATGTCACACATTCAAACCTCTGTTCACCCTTCCTCCTGCACATTTGGATGTTCATAGTTGAAGGGTAACATCGTGTAGATGTGTGCTCTGCCCACATAGGGGATGAATCCTAATTTGATTAGGATTCATCCCCTATGTGGGCAGAGCACACATACATATTTTGTGCAAATCTCTCATTGACATCAATGAATTATTTATGCAATAGTATATGAGCTCTGGTGCTGTTCTACCTACATAAGTGAAACACACTGACTATACATCTCTCTGGATAAGAGCGTTTGCTAAATTACTAAAATGTAAATGTACGCTTCAGTGTGCATTTCTCCAGTTAGTATTCGTTCCATTGAGCCTCAGTCTGGGGTGGAAGTGGACTAGACTCACTTTCGATGGGGACTCCGTTGACGGACCAGGCGATTTGGGGCTTGGGGTCTCCACTGACTCTGCAGGTGAGGATGCCCGTCTCCTTCGGGGCCAGGATCAGGTTCCTGGGGGCACTGATCCAGAACGGAGCCGCTGGGGGGGACGGGGACGGGGGGGTGAGAGTCAGAGAAAGAGAGAGAGAGGGACAGACCTATAGAATACCCCTTTTAAAATCCACAACACTGTAAAGTACTAGGAGTGTTAGGAACATTTCTCCACATATTCCATCTCGTCCCAACCAAATCTTCTTTGTGTCACAGACCTTTGACGCTGACTTTGATGGTGTGATGGGCGGAGCCTAGGCTGTTCTTGGCCGTGCAGCGGTAGTCCCCGGCATCCGCCTCCATCACATCTGCGATCTTCAGCGTCTTCTGGAAGTTGTGGAAGGACATCCTGCTGCTAGGAAGATCGCCACTCTCCTTATACCAGGACACCTCCGGAGTCGGACTAGCAAAAACAACAACAACTAAATAAATCACTTACCAAAATCTGTGTATTGTCCTCTCCCAAAAAGAACAGACAGACAGCTAGTCCAATGTTGTCTAGGTAACCAGCCTGATTTTGCAATAGCAAATATGATGTTGTCTTGACAAGGCAACAAAGTAGTATTGCTGAATGTCACATACAAAGATTAAACAAACCAACCTGCCCTTGTGCAAAAACAGAAGTTAAAAACCTTGTTCATGCTGTGTTGTTCATGCAGTGTTGTTCATGCAGTGTTGTTCATGCAGTGTTGTTCATGCAGCGTTGTTCATGCAGTGTTGTTCATGCAGTGTTGTTCATGCAGCGTTGTTCATGCAGTGTTGTGGGCTTACTTACAGTCCTTCAGCGATACACTCTATCTCCAGAACCCCTCCCCTCAGGGCCATCTGGGTGCTGCTCCGCCCCAGAGGAGCCATGAAGCTGGGTCGCCGCTCCCCCGATGGACTGTCTGGAGAACAGGACAGGAAACACAATCATCTCAGCACCAGAACCACACGTTCCTATACCCTGTTCACACTACTGAGCCAAGCCGAGCTGAGCCAAGCTGAGCTGAGCCAAGCTAAATAGCAATTCTCTGACCTGGGTGGTGGGTAAATATAGCTGCTGGATTGTGGAAAGGGTATAAGTGTCTGTAGCTAGCTGTGACCATTCAGTCCGTAGAACCAGTAGTCCAGCACCAGCGGCATATAGACTATTATAGGATAGTAGTAATATCCCGTGCTGTTATGGACTGTAGCCAGGCGTTGGCCCTTTCGCAGGCTGCTTCCCAAATGGCTCCCTTTGCCCCATAGTGCACTATATAGGGCCACTGGTCTGAAGTAGACACACAACACCTGGAGAGAAAGGCCATCCAGTTGTCAATCTGTTGCCACGACAACCAAGGGATCTAGGATTTCTCCCTTAGTATCCTTCCTCGATATAATCATAGACAGATTTTAGCCATAAGCTCGCTACGGCTGCTATGATGCTGACATGTTTAGCCCTAATCAAGCTACGGCTGCTATGATTCTGACATGTTTAGCCCTAAGCTAGCTACGGCTGCTATGATTCTGACATGTTTAGCCATAATCAAGCTACGGCTGCTATGATTCTGACATGTTTAGCCCTAAGCTACCTACGGCTGCTATGATTCTGACATGTTTAGCCCTAAGCTAGCTACGGCTGCTATGATTCTGACATGTTTAGCCCTAATCAAGCTACGGCTGCTATGATGCTGACATGTTTAGCCCTAATCAAGCTACGGCTGCTATGATGCTGACATGTTTAGCCCTAATCAAGCTACGGCTGCTATGATTCTGACATGTTTAGCCCTAATCAAGCTACGGCTGCTATGATGCTGACATGTTTAGCCCTAATCAAGCTACGGCTGCTATGATGCTGACATGTTTAGCCCTAATCAAGCTACGGCTGCTATGATGCTGACATGTTTAGCCCTAATCAAGCTACGGCTGCTATGATTCTGACATGTTTAGCCCTAATCAAGCTACGGCTGCTATGATTCTGACATGTTTAGCCCTAATCAAGCTACGGCTGCTATGATGCTGACATGTTTAGCCCTAAGCTAGCTACGGCTGCTATGATTCTGACATGTTTAGCCCTAAGCTAGCTACGGCTGCTATGATTCTGACATGTTTAGCCATAATCAAGCTACGGCTGCTATGATTCTGACATGTTTAGCCCTAAGCTACCTACGGCTGCTATGATTCTGACATGTTTAGCCCTAAGCTAGCTACGGCTGCTATGATTCTGACATGTTTAGCCCTAAGCTACCTACGGCTGCTATGATTCTGACATGTTTAGCCCTAAGCTAGCTACGGCTGCTATGATTCTGACATGTTTAGCCCTAAGCTAGCTACGGCTGCTATGATTCTGACATGTTTAGCCCTAATCTAGCTACGGCTGCTACGATTCTGACATGTTTAGCCCTAATCAAGCTACGGCTGCTATGATTCTGACATGTTTAGCCCTGATCAAGCTACGGCTGCTATGATTCTGACATGTTTAGCCCTAATCAAGCTACGGCTGCTATGATTCTGACATGTTTAGCCCTAATCTAGCTACGGCTGCTATGATTCTGACATGTTTAGCCCTAATCAAGCTACGGCTGCTATGATGCTGACATGTTTAGCCCTAATCAAGCTACGGCTGCTATGATTCTGACATGTTTAGCCCTAATCAAGCTACGGCTGCTATGATTCTGACATGTTTAGCCCTAATCTAGCTACGGCTGCTATGATTCTGACATGTTTAGCCCTAATCAAGCTACGGCTGCTATGATGCTGACATGTTTAGCCCTAATCAAGCTACGGCTGCTATGATGCTGACATGTTTAGCCCTAATCAAGCTACGGCTGCTATGATGCTGACATGTTTAGCCCTAATCAAGCCCTGACTGAAAGGTCTGGGAAAATCTCTTGTGGGTACATTTACAATGAGACTAGATTGAGTGAGTAGAGCTGGGGGGAATGTGTTGTATACAACACATTGGCGTGAACCGCTGATTGGATGGACAGAACACAGATTGTGTTTAATGATCTTTCCATGCGTGCCTTTTTCAGGGTCAGAGACTTACATTAAAAGAACATGGAAAGATCTAGATGAGAGAGAGAGAAAATACTGTATACGTCTCATGCAAGAGTTTCATCATACTAGTTCTGTATGCTGTGTGCTTCACTTTGGATTTCATCATCTAACTATTGGGTGATGGGTGTTGAATTTAAACTAGGAGGAGCATCCTTTTTACTATGAATAATGCTTAACCAATGGGAAGCTTATGGTTAATGTTAGTAGATGAATGCCCGTTGGTTAACGTTAGTAGATGAATGCCCATTGGTTAACATTAGTAGATGAATGCCCACCCAAAGAAAGGAACATTCATTTCAGTAAAGAAAATGGATTTGATTGGTTTCTTTTTCTTGATGGGTTTCCTACAAATGAATCCACCTTTTAGGCATTTGGTTTTCTAAGTAAGAAGGTAAGCTAAGTTAACACAGTACAGGGTAAAGGGAGAGGATTTAGTTATGGAATGTAATTAACATTGTTTGTTGTTATTTTATTATATTACGCTATCAATGTGAATTTAGTCACACAGGATGAGGTTGGGAGTAGATGATCAGGTCAGGTATAGTCCAGGTAGGTTATACTACAGGTGTTGGAGTCAGGTGGGTCAGGTATAGTCCAGGTAGGTTATAGTACAGGTGTTGGAGTCAGGTGGGTCAGGTATATTCCAGGTAGGTTATACTACAGGTGCTGGAGTCAAGTGGGTCAGGTATATTCCAGGTAGGTTATACTACAGGTGTTGGAGTCAGGTGAGTCAGGTATATTCCAGGTAGGTTATACTACAGGTGTTGGAGTCAGGTGGGTCAGGTATATGCCAGGTAGGTTATACTACAGGTGCTGGAGTCAGGTGGGTCAGGTATAGTCCAGGTAGGTTATACTACAGGTGTTGGAGTCAGGTGGGTCAGGTATAGTCCAGGTTGGTTAGAATAAAAGGAGGAGTTGGGATGGGGCTGGGTTCACTTTGGGATAAGGGGGTAAACCAGCACTCACCAACAAATAAATTGTTCGTATAATTGTACAAAGCTGCCACAGTTTCATTGATCGCATCCACTGTAAAAATCAATCAGAACATCATGAGCATGCAGTGCTATGTAGACATCTACAGGGAACAACCAGGAGGAGATTCAGTTAGAGGTGCTACATAGACATCTACAGGGAACAACCAGGAGGAGATTCAGTTAGAGGTGCTACGTAGACATCTACAGGGAACAACCAGGAGGAGATTCAGTTAGAGGTGCTACATAGACATCTACAGGGAACAACCAGGAGGAGATTCAGTTAGAGGTGCTACGTAGACATCTACAGGGAACAACCAGGAGGAGATTCAGTTAGAGGTGCTTCATAGACATCTACAGGGAACAACCAGGAGGAGATTCAGTTAGAGGTGCTACGTAGACATCTACAGGGAACAACCAGGAGGAGATTCAGTTAGAGGTGCTACGTAGACATCTACAGGGAACAACCAGGAGGAGATTCAGTTAGAGGTGCTACATAGACATCTACAGGGAACAACCAGGAGGAGATTCAGTTAGAGGTGCTACATAGACATCTACAGGGAACAACCAGGAGGAGATTCAGTTAGAGGTGCTACATAGACATCTACAGGGAACAACCAGGAGGAGATTCGGTTAGAGGTGCTACGTAGACATCTACAGGGAACAACCAGGAGGAGATTCAGTTTAGAGGAAGGGATGTCATCAAACAAATATCATCAAACAAATATCAACATGAAAGGACAGTTCAAAAATACATCACACATTAGAATGATGAGTATCACAAAATACTCTACAAAATTATCACTATACTAAAATATTGCATAACAAGGCAATGTGAAGATGCACAGAAACATGAAAACATACAATGACCTAATGTCACGGTGTCCACTAACACTCAGATAGGACCAGACAACTCAGAGAAGGAGTTGACCGTCTTGCCCAAGGCTCCTTCTCCTTGGCCCTAACCCTTATTTGCAGATCTGAAGGGAATCAATATGTATAAGCAGTGTGGAGATGGAGCTTCTCCCTTCCAGATCAGTAAACATCTCAGGTGTAGGAACCCGCTGGGACTGGTTCAAAGCCTCTGTGCTGAGTGGGATGGACACTTACTGTCCAGGACTTTGACAGTGATGGGTTGTTTCTGCTGGATGGTCTGTGTGTGGGGGAAGCGGGCGTAACAGATGTAGTCGTTCCTGGTGTCGTCCAATAGGACGTTAGAGAAGTACAGGTCTCCGTTTAACGCCTGGGACACACGCGTGTTCTGAGGCAGGCGCTGGAAGTCTGCGAGGGGGGGGGGGAGGAAGAGGAAGAGGAGAGATAATGTATCACATTAAATATGTTACACATCAAATCAAATTTTATTTGTCACATACACATAGATAGCAGATGTTAATGGGAGTGTAGAGAAATGCTTGTGCTTCTAGTTCCGACAATGCAGTAATAACCAACGAGTAATCTAACCTAACAATTCCACAACTACTACCTTATACACACAACTGTAAAGGGATGAATAATATGTACATAAAGATATATGAATGAGTGATGGTACAGAACGGCATAGGCAAGATGCAGTAGATGGTATAGAGTACTGTATATACATATGAGATGAGTAATGTAGGGTATGTAAACATAAAAGTGGCATAGTTTAAAGTGGCTAGTGATACATGTATTACATACAGATTGCAAGATGCAGTAGATGGTATAGAGTACAGTATATACATATGAGATGAGTAATGTAGGGTATGTAAACATTATATTAAGTGGCATTGTGTAAAGTGGCTAGTGATACATGTATTACATAAAGATGGCAAGATACAGTAGATGGTATTGAGTACAGTATATACATATGAGATTAGTAATGTAGGGTATGTAAACATTATATTAAGTGGCATTGTGTAAAGTGGCTAGTGATACATGTATTACATACAGATGGCAAGATGCAGTAGATGGTATAGAGTACAGTATATACATATGAGATGAGTAATGTAGGGTATGTAAACATTGTTTAAAGTGGCTAGTGATACATGTATTACATACAGATGGCAAGATGCAGTAGATGGCATAGAGTACAGTATATACATATGAGATGAGTAATGTAGGGTATGTAAACATTATATTAAGTGGCATTGTTTAAAGTGGCTAGTGATACATGTATTACATAAAGATGGCAAGATAAATGTAAATGTAATACAGTAGATGGTATCGAGTACAGTATATACATATGAGATGAGTAATGTAGGGTATGTAAACATTATATTAAGTGGCATTGTGTAAAGTGGCTAGTGATACATGTATTACATACAGATGGCAAGATGCATTAGATGGCATAGAGTACAGTATATACATATGAGATGAGTAATGTAGGGTATGTAAACATTATATTAAGTGGCATTGTTTAAAGTGGCTAGTGATACATGTATTACATAAAGATGGCAAGATACAGTAGATGGTATCGAGTACAGTATATACATATGAGATGAGTAATGTAGGGTATGTAAACATTATATTAAGTGGCATTGTGTAAAGTGGCTAGTGATACATGTATTACATACAGATGGCAAGATGCAGTAGATGGTATAGAGTACAGTATATACATATGAGATGAGTAATGTAGGGTATGTAAACATTGTTTAAAGTGGCTAGTGATACATTTTTACATGTATGGCAGCAGCCACTCAATGTTAGTGGTGGCTGTTTAACAGTCTGATGGCCTTGAGATAGAAGCTGTTTTTCAGTCTCTCGGTCCCTGCTTTGATGCACCTGTACCGACCTCGCCTTCTGGATGATAGCGGGTGAACAGGCAGTGGCTGTATACAATTACACTAAATATGTATGCTTACTGACAACCAAAAACAGCCCCTATATAATCTCAGAACACAGTCCGGCAATATGACTTCTAGAATTGGACTTTACAGCGTACTGTCTGGATGTAAACCAACACACAATGTGTAGAAATGTATGAAACCCCTTGAAGACTTACTGTTGTCCATCCAGAAGATGATGGGAGGGGGCAGGCCTGCAGGCGGTCGACACTGCAGCACCAGAGACACTCCCACCTGTACCATGATTGCCTCTTTCCTCTCCTTCGACCACAAGGGGGACCCTGTGTCACATAAACAGACATCATACAGACAGCAGTGAGGAAGGGGCCCTGTGTAAAATGTACAACAGGGGAAATTGGAGGTAGGGGCCCTGTGAAAGTGTTCAACAGGGAGGGAGGGGCCCTGTTTAAAATGTTCAACAGGGAAGGAGGGGCCCTGTTTAAAATGTACAACAGGGAGGGAGGGGCCTTGTTTAAAATGTTCAACAGGGAGGGAGGGGCCCTGTTTAAAATGTTCAACAGGGAGGGAGGGGCCCTGTTTAAAATGTTCAACAGGGAGTTATGTGTTTAAAATATCAGAATGGTTAACTCTAATCTGTAAAGACATTGAAAAGATCTGCTGATTATAATACTTGTTCAATACAGATTCATCATCCCTTCAGGGAGAGTCTACAAAGTGGGTAGGTTTGTTATGGCTGGAATCCCAGGGTAAAAGAGTTGTACTAAGGTTGGCTAAGGTTAATAACAGTCTCAGGTTAAAGACAGTCTCAGGGTAAAGACAGGCTCAGGGTAAAGACAGTCTCAGGGTAAAGACAGGCTCAGGGTAAAGACAGGCTCAGGGTAAAGACAGTCTCAGGGTAAAGACAGGCTCAGGGTAAAGACAGGCTCAGGGTAAAGACAGGCTCAGGGTAAAGACAGGCTCAGGTTAAAGACAGTCTCAGGGTAAAGACAGGCTCAGGGTAAAGACAGGCTCGGGGTAAAGACAGTCTCAGGGTAAAGTCAGGCTCGGGGTAAAGACAGGCTCGGGGTAAAGACAGGCTCAGGGTAAAGTCAGGCTCAGTAACAGTTGGAAATAACGGTTCTTACTCGACTGTCTGATGAAGATGTTGTTGGAAACAGCGGTCCCGTGCTCATTGCGTGCGGTACACTGGTAGATCCCCTCGTAGGCCTCAGCCTTCTCCCCACTGATGTCTATGACCAGCGTCCCTGAGCTCGGCTTCATCAACACCTTAGAGTCCTTCTCCACGTCAAAATGCGTCCCATTCCGTGTCCAGGAAAAGCTGGATGAAACATAAGGGGTTAAAGTAGGCTAGAGTAGAGTAGAGTAGAGTAGAGTAGAGTAGAGTAGAGTAGAGTAGAATACAGTAGAGTAGAGTAGAGTAGAGTAGAGTAGAGTAGATTAGAGTAGAGTAGAGTAGAGTAGAGTAGAGTAGAGTAGAGTAGAGTAGAGTAGAGTACAGTAGAGTAGAGTAGAGTAGAGTAGAGTAGAGTAGAGTACAGTAGAGTAGAGTAGAGTAGAATACAGTAGAGTAGAGTAGAGTAGAGTAGAGTAGAGTACAGTAGAGTAGAGTAGAGTAGAGTAGAGTAGAGTAGGAGTAGAGTACAGTACAGTACAGTACAGTACAGTACAGTACAAAACATAATTGACACTTGGAATAGGGATGAATAATGATGACAAGTCATTGGGATTCATGTGACTCATTTGGAAACCCAATCTTGAGAGTCAGGACTGTAGGTTGTGTATCTAATGGTTTGGAAATCTCCTCTTGAGGGTCAATACTGTAGGTGGTGTATCTAATGGTTTAGAAACCTCCTCTTGAGAGTCAGTACTGTAGGTGGTGTATCTAATGGTTTAGAAACCTCTTGTTGACAGTCAGTACTGTAGGTGGTGTATCTAATGGTTTAGAAACCTCCTATTGAGAGTCAGTACTGTAGGTGATGTATCTAATGGTTTAGAAACCTCCTATTGAGAGTCAGTACTGTAGGTGGTGTATCTAATGGTTTAGAAACCTCCTCTTGAGAGTCAGTACTGTAGGTGGTGTATCTAATGGTTTAGAAACCTCCTCTTGAGAGTCAGTACTGTAGGTGGTGTATCTAATGGTTTAGAAACCTCCTCTTGAGAGTCAATACTGTAGGTGGTGTATCTAATGGTTTAGAAACCTCTTTTTGACAGTCCGTACTGTAGGTGGTGTATCTAATGGTTAAGAAACCTCCTCTTGAGAGTCAGTACTGTAGGTGGTGTATCTAATGGTTAAGAAACCTCCTCTTGAGGGTCAGTACTGTAGGTGGTGTATCTAATGGTTTAGAAACCTCTTTTTGACAGTCCGTACTGTAGGTGGTGTATCTAATGGTTAAGAAACCTCCTCTTGAGAGTCAGTACTGTAGGTGGTGTATCTAATGGTTAAGAAACCTCCTCTTGAGGGTCAGTACTGTAGGTGGTGTATCTAATGGTTAAGAAACCTCCTCTTGAGAGTCAATACTGTAGGTGGTGAATCTAATGGTTTAGAAACCTCTTGTTGACAGTCAGTACTGTAGGTGGTGTATCTAATGGTTTAGAAACCTCTTGTTGAGAGTCAGCACTGTAGGTGGTGTATCTAATGGTTTAGAAACCTCCTCTTGAGCGTCAGTACTGTAGGTGGTGTATCTAATGGTTTAGAAACCTCCTATTGAGAGTCAGTACTGTAGGTGGTGTATCTAATGGTTTAGAAACCTCCTCTTGAGAGTCAGTACTGTATGTGGTGTATCTAATGGTTTAGAAACCTCCTATTGAGAGTCAGTACTGTAGGTGGTGTATCTAATGGTTTAGAAACCTCCTCTTGAGAGTCAGTACTGTAGGTGGCGTATCTAATGGTTAAGAAACCTCCTCTTGAGAGTCAGTACTGTAGGTGGTGTATCTAATGGTTTAGAAACCTCTCGTTGACAGTCAGTACTGTAGGTGGTGTATCTAATGGTTTAGAAACCTCTTGTTGACAGTCAGTACTGTAGGTGGTGTATCTAATGGTTTAGAAACCACCTCTTGTTGAGAGTCAGTACTGTAGGTGGTGTATCTAATGGTTTAGAAACCTCTTGTTGAGAGTCAGTACTGTAGGTGGTGTATCTAATGGTTTAGAAACCTCTTGTTGACAGTCAGTACTGTAGGTGGTGTATCTAATGGTTTAGAAACCACCTCTTGTTGAGAGTCAGTACTGTAGGTGGTGTATCTAATGGTTTAGAAACCTCTTGTTGAGAGTCAGTACTGTAGGTGGTGTATCTAATGGTTTAGAAACCACCTCTTGTTGAGAGTCAGTACTGTAGGTGGTGTATCTAATGGTTTAGAAACCTCTTGTTGACAGTCAGTACTGTAGGTGGTGTATCTAATGGTTTAGAAACCTCTTGTTGACAGTCAGTACTGTAGGTGGTTTATCTAATGGTTTAGAAACCTCTTGTTGAGAGTCAGCACTGTAGGTGGTGTATCTAATGGTTTAGAAACCTCTTGTTGACAGTCAGTACTGTAGGTGGTGTATCTAATGGTTTAGAAACCTATTGAGAGTCAGTACTGTAGGTGGTGTATCTAATGGTTTAGAAACCTCTTGTTGACAGTCAGTACTGTAGGTGGTGTATCTAATGGTTTAGAAACCACCTCTTGTTGAGAGTCAGTACTGTAGTTGGTGTATATAATGGTGTTTCTGTAACCTTAAAGGGTTCTTCAAAGGGTTCTCCTATGGGAACAGCCAAATAACCCTTTTTGATTCAAGATACCACCTTCTTTTTCTAAGAGTGTAGAGACTCTCAAGAGGGAGGTTCTACTTAAATCTAGGCAGTTAGGTGCAGTCAGGTGTTACAGTCAAACGTTACTAAAGCGACGGACAATGGGTCTCTATGGTAATGGTCTCCATGGGGATTTATTCACACAGCATTCCACTCACCTGGGATGCGGCTTCCCTTTGGCCTCACAGTAGATGAGGATGTTCTCCCGAGGGTCGATGATGAAATCCTTAGGAGATTGGTGGGTTATAGTGGGAGGCTGTGGTACTGGAGGAGAGGGGTAAGAGGGGTGTTAAACAGAGGCAAACACAAGCACTCACAAACACACACACACATATGCACACACACACACTCACTCACATGCACCCAGTGAGAGATAGACACACACACACACACACACACACACACACACACACACACACACTGAGAGAGACACACACATGCACCCAGTGAGAGAGAGAGACACACACACACCCAGTAAGAGAGACACACACACTCACAAACACACACACACACACACACATATATGCACACACACGCTCACTCAGAGAGAGAAGCAGACGCAACACGTTAGCAACACGTTATCAAAACGTCAGCAACACGTTAGCAACACGTCAGCAACACGTTAGCAACACGTTATCAAAACGTCAGCAACACGTTAGCAACACGTCAGCAACACATTAGCAACACGTTAGCAAAACGTCAGCAACACGTTAGCAACACGTCAGCAACACGTTAGCAACACATTAGCAACACGTTAGCAACACGTCAGCAACACGTTAGCCAGCATTAGATCAAATGGAAGGAAAAGTAAAGAGCATGCACTCAGCAGGATAAGATGCAGCAGACACTTCCTGTATTGCTCAACCACAACACATTGTCTAGTGGACCACTAGACAACTAGACAACATGCTACATGTACATCATCACTTCATCTTATTATTCCTATAGACCATCATTGTATTCCCATTCAATGAAATGGTTCAAACGTCAATAACAAACATGAAATCACAAACCTCAATAAACAGCTTGTTTGTAAACACAGGGGCCAAAATAGCTACATGCAAATTTAAGCGACGTCACTCCAATCCACACAACAGTAAGATCTCCACGCTCCATCACTCCACAGCACATCTCACAGCAGAGTCCTGGACCCATCACTTACATCCTTCCAGAACCTTAGCTTTTTGTCCCCCATGAACGGTCATAAAAACGTTGAGGAAGGTGAGGAAAGCTAAGTATTAGTCAACAGGCAGATAAAGATAATGTGGGTAATGGTTGAGTCCCAAATGACAGCCTATTCCCTATATACTGTAGTGCACTACTTTTGACCAGGCTGCATAGGGCTCTGGTCAGAAGTAGTGCACTATAAAGGGAATAGGGTGCCATTTGGGATGCTAACGACGTGGCAAGACAATACTAGAAGATTCCTCTCCACTGTGGTTGAACTAAATCATCATGTGAGATCTGTCCCAACATGCATATCATGTCACCATGCAGTGTTGTTGAGATGCAAGTCACTGGAAGGAAGCTACTGTATCTATGGTTCACTGACTGGATGCTTTCAAACCCTCTACATACTAACTTGTAACCTGTAATGTCATGAAATCTGAAAACATATAACTCCAGTAACTAAATAATACAGTACCCATTCAATACTGTGATCTAAAGTTACCATATCCTACTGGACTTACGGTCAAGAGGCACTTCTAAGGCTGTGGTCATGCGACCAAGGAATATCACCAGCAAAGCACCGCTGCTTAGCACCCATTTCCACTTCCTGTCCATGGTCCGGCGTGTCACGTTAAAAGTCTTCCCCCCTGGTCAGAGCTCTCCACAATCAGGACTATGTGGGGGTCAAGCAGGGTATCCACCACACCAGTCAGTCAGCTGAGAGAGAGAGAGAGAGAGAGAGAAGTACAGTTTAGTTCATTAGGATCTCCATTAGATACTGCCCATGCAGCAGTGCAGTAAGACCTACTTAAGAAATGACAGTAATTCCCTCTCTCTCTCTCTCTCTCTCTCTCTCTCTCTCTCCCTCCCTCTTTCTCTCTCTCTCTCTCTCTCTCTCTCTCTCTCTCTCTCTCCCTCTCTCCCTCTCTCCCCCTCTCCCTCTCCCTCTCCCTCTCCCTCTCCCTCTCCCTCCCTCTCCCTCCCTCTGGATGACCCTGCTGGTCATCTATGAACATTTGAACATCTTGAACATCTAGGTATTGGTATGGGAGTGTTATAATGTTACACCCCCCCCCCCCCCCTCCAGCATAATAACCTGAAGCCCCGTTCTCCCAGGTGGGGGGGTCCATGCCAGCTGCCCAGCATAGGGCACCCTGTCATCAGCACCTGGCTCTGAGGAGCATTTCCCGGAGACGAGGCCTACCCCAAACTATACATTAACATTACATATTGTATTATGTCTCTGCTGTCAATCAGTTAAGCCTGTACTCCATTTAAATACTATTCATGGCCATGGCCATACACACACACACACACACAGGTTAAAGGTTACAGGATTACAGGGTAGAGGTTAAAGGTTAAAGGTTACAGGTTACAGGGTTACAGGATTACAGGGTAGAGGTTAAATGTTACAGGGTTACAGGATTACAGGGTAGTGGTTAAAGGTTACAGGGTTACAGGATTACAGGGTAGAGGTTAAAGGTTACAGGGTTACAGGCCTCTGCTCTGTTGGATAGAAAACCATCTCACTGAATTACTATTGTAGACACACACTCAACATTCACAAATAAGCAAATCTCACTGGCTGGGGATAACTGTACACACACACACACACACACACATACATGCACACGCACACACAGATTGGAGCATTCAGCATTCAGTCACAGTGAAACCCATCTCTGCACACACACTCCCAGTATTTGTAAAACAGACAACAGTAGCTGTGACAGTGGGAAAAAGAACAGCTTTTATACAGGATGTCATATCGCACATAGAGATGCACATAGGAATGACATATTTGGTGTGATAAATAACAGCATACTGGAATGTTCAGAGGTATGCCACCATTGTGATTTTGAGCAAATATACAATACTTCATACCATACCAATAAAACCCATTTAAATGAAAAAACATATCATTCATACTAGTCAGATGTCAACTTCTGGAACAAATGACACCCAGCACACCCACAGTGCCATGGCAACTGATGGTGTGTGTGCATTGTATGCATTGCCCCCTCAGGAGGGGAGAACTTGAAATGTCTCAAGGCAGAAAGAAAAACAACAACAAACTCACTGCCAAAGAATGAGCCTGCCAATCAAATGCCTAGAGATGGAAAAGCCTGCCAATCAAATGTCTAGAGATGGAAAAGCCTGCCAATCAAACTCTCGGAGATGGAAGAGCCTGCCAATCAAACGCCAGAGATAGAAGAGCCTGCCAATCAAACTCTCGGAGATGGAAGAGCCTGCCAATCAAACGCCAGAGATAGAAGAGTCTGCCAATCAAACGCATGGAGATAGAAGAGCCTGCCAATCAAACTCTCGGAGATGGAAGAGCCTGCCAATCAAACGCCAGAGATAGAAGAGCCTGCCAATCAAACGCTGGAGATGGAAGAGCCTGCCAATCAAACGCTGGAGATGGAAGAGCCTGCCAATCAAACGCTGGAGATGGAAGAGCCTGCCAATCAAACGCTGGAGATGGAAGAGCCTGCCATTCAAACGCATGGTGATGGAAGAGCCTGCCATTCAAACGCATGGTGATGGAAGAGCCTGCCAATCAAACGCCCGGAGATGGAAGAGCCTGCCAATCAAATGCTGGAGATGGAAGAGCCTGCCAATCAAACGCATGGTGATGGAAGAGTCTGCCAATCAAACGCTGGAGATGGAAGAGCCTGCCAATCAAACGCTGGAAATGGAAGAGCCTGCCAATCAAACGCTGGAGATGGAAGAGCCTGCCAATCAAATGCTGGAGATGGAAGAGCCTGCCAATCAAACGCCCGAAGATGCAAAATTGTACTGTTGCCAAGCTGCTATACTCAGTTATCTGAAAGGACTCTTGACATATTTTTTGCATGCATCCCAAATGGCACCCTATTCCCTACATAGTGCACTATTTTGACCAGAGGGCACAGGGGTCCATGCTAGGCAGTAAGGTACAATTTGACAACCACAGAGGGCTAGAGAGGGTAGGAGGGGGGGGGGGTCAATTTGTCAAGGTGTTAAAACTCACGGACAGCTGTTGAAGAAGGGGAACACGGCTCCCTATTTCTGTGGTGGGTTAATCTGTGGTGGCTGTATCTGTGGTGGGTTAATGTAGTGTTGCTGTATCTGTGGTGGGTTAATGTAGTGTTGCTGTATCTGTGGTGGGTTAATGTAGTGTTGTTGTATCTGTGGTGGGTTAATGTAGTGTTGCTGTATCTGTGGTGGGTTAATGTAGTGTTGCTGTATCTGTGGTGGGTTAATGTAGTGTTGCTGTATCTGTGGTGGTTAATGTAGTATTGCTGTATCTGTGGTGGGTTAATGTAGTGTTGCTGTATCAGTGGTGGTTAATGTAGTGTTGCTGTATCTGTGGTGGTTAATGTAGTGTTGCTGTATCTGTGGTGGGTTAATGTAGTGTTGTTGTATCTGTGGTGGGTTAATGTAGTGTTGCTGTATCAGTGGTGGTTAATGTAGTGTTGTTGTATCTGTGGTGGTTAATGTAGTGTTGTTGTATCTGTGGTGGGTTAATGTAGTGTTGCTGTATCTGTGGTGGGTTAATGTAGTGTTGCTGTATCTGTGGTGGTTAATGTAGTGTTGCTGTATCTGTGGTGGGTTCAGTCGGTAGAGCATGGCGCTTGCAACGCCAAGCGTCGTGGGTTCGATTCCCGCTGGGGCCACCCATATGTAAAAGTAGTGGCCCCAGCCGACTTGTAAGTCGCTTTGGACAAAAGCGTCTGCTAAATGGGATATATATATTTTAGGGTTGTATAGAGGAGGGGAAGGGGTCCGGCTGTCGTCTGTTCACCTCTCTCTCTCTCTCTCTCTCTCTCTCTCTCTCTCTCTCTCTCTCTCTCTCTCTCTCTCTCTCTCTCTCTCTCTCTCTCTCTCTCTCTCTCTCTCTCTCTCTCTCTCTCTCTCTCTCTCTCTCTCTCTCTCTCTCTCTCTCTCTCTCTCTCTCTCTCTCTCTCTCTCTCTCTCTCTCTCTCTCTCTCTCTCTCTCTCTCTCTCTCTCTCTCTCTCTCTCTCTCTCTCTCTCTCTCTCTGACCCATGTCACATCTCCAGGGAGGTTGAGAATTAACAGCCCCCAGTCAGTAACACAACAGAACCCAGTCTCCGCACTGGCAAAAGGACTTGACTTGAATGTCAGGATTTCCATATTTCACAATCTGGGATGAATGAATGAATGCCACAGAGGGAAATATAAAAGCCTTAACAGCTGGGATGTTTGAAATGATCGTCTGTTGTTAAGACTGTTTTATCTCTTCACTGTAATTCATGTCTCCAGCACAATGTTTAATCAATCAGGGAAAGCTAACAAGATTATTCACATCAGATAATGTTTTGGGGTTCATGTCTATCATAGTAAATGACCTAAGTAATGCCTTTGTTGACCTAATATTAGTGTACTTTGAAAGTACAAAGTGTGTCCTTCAAACATGTTCAGTGAGTAAAAGCAGTTCAGGGGGCGATTGAGGTGAGGGTTGATGGCTGGGAGGCAGGTCATCTCTCTCTGACTCCTCCCTCTCTTTCTCCCTGGCCTGAGCTGTGTTCCAATACTCATACTAACTGCACTAACTGTACTATTTGTGACGTAAATTGAGTATGTAGTATGCTTATTGGTCATAATATGGATATAGTTAGTATGCTAAAAGTTCCTGGATGTCGTGCTACATTCGCCAAAATTTGAAGTATACACGCATGGAACACTATTTCGGTGCTTTTAGGGCCCATAATGCAATTCTTCAGAAAATGGGCGTAGCTTCACAACATTTTTAGATTCGAATAAAATGGCGGAAAATATGCAGTCCGACAAGACTGGATACAAATTCCTTGCTTTAACTAATTATGACAAATGCTAAGAACACGTTGAGCCATGTAATAAAAAAGTCATGACTTTTCAAATAAGTTACATGTTATGTTGGCTGACAATTTGTTTTGCTTCGCTAGCCTTAAGAACCGAATAGCATATCATTACAACATTTGCTTGAATGTACCGGTATGTTACTAATACATCAAACCTGCCAGTAAATTAACTATCTGCTATCTAACTAACTACCCAACATTTATTGACTTGATTATTTATGTCATTCTTAACTTAGTTAACTGGTATAGTCGTTGTTCGTTCTCAACGGACATTGATATTGAAATCGCAAGATGTATAGCTAGTCATTTGTTATGCTAACAAGCTATCAAGAAGTTGCATAGCAACAGCATCAACTTCCGGTAGACAGGCAAAGCACTAGTACACTCAACTAAAAGGATGCCGTTTGTTTACAGTATACTAAAATTAACTAATAGTATATGATGTCGTACGTAGTGTACAGAATGTTAGTATGGGTATTGGAACACAGCTCTGGTCTTTGCCTTTCTCCCTCTGACTGACTCAAAGGTCAGATGCCTGCCGGCTCCTCTCTCTCTCTATCTCAGATGTAGGCCACCATACTGTCTGGGCCTAGGGGTACTGGCTAACCTACGTAGACTACTCCTAATGACAACTAACTGAAGATACATCACTATATACTCCTAGTGGAAACTAACTGAATATACATCACTATCTACTCCTAATGACAACTAACTGAAGATACATCACTATCTACTCCTAATGGAAACTAACTGAATATACATCACTATCTACTCCTAATGACAACTAACTGAAGATACATCACTATCTACTCCTAATGGAAACTAACTGAATATACATCACTATCTACTCCTAATGACAACTACCTGAAGATACATCACTGTCTACTCCTAATGACAACTAACTGAAGATACATCACTATATACTCCTAATGGAAACTAACTGAATATACATCACTATCTACTCCTAATGACAACTACCTGAAGATACATCACTATCTACTCCTAATGGAAACTAACTGAATATACATCACTATCTACTCCTAATGACAACTTTTTTTTTACAATTGTTGTATTTAACCTTTATTTAACTAGGCATGTCAGTTATGAACAAATTCTTATTTACATTGACGGCCCACCCCGGCCAAACTCTAACCCGGACGATGCTGGGCCAATTGTGCGCCGCCCTATTGCACTCCCAATCACAGCTGGATGTGACACAGCCTGGAATCGAGCCAGGATCTGCAGTAACGCCTCTAGCACTGAGATGCAGTGCCTTAGACCGCCTTAGACCGTGTGAATAAATAGTGAATGAATAGTGGACCACTTGGACACCATATTAAAAAAAGGCTTTTAGTTCAGTCTCCACTCTGGCCAACTCAGTAGGTCCTGAGTGCTAAAATAAAACTATTCACAGACAATAAACAAACACAATTACTTATTTATTGTTAATATGACAAGTGTGTGTTTTTATGCTAACGTTCATTGTCTTCCAGCCCATTCTGTATGGTGAGCACTATGCAGCCGGATTGAGACAGTGGCTGTCACGGCGATAAGAACACTGCTTGTGTGTTGGTCTGTATGGGAGCTTTACAGACTCTATGATGTGTCCATATGGATGTATGGAGGCCCCTTCTCATACTCCCCCGGGTCTCCCACTCTGTTTGTTTAGGCCTCCATTCACATGCTAATGCCCTGCCCACTGCAGCAGGGTCCACAGAGACTGGTCTGACACACACAGAGAGGAGAGTCACACTGGTGTCACAAGGTGGAAGGTCTATTGATTGTTCTCATGTGTGAGTGTCAGCCGCACACACATGCATGAGGAGGTGCGGACGTATGCAGACACACAGTCACACTAAATGCCCATACACACACACACACACACACACACACACACACACACACACACACACACACACACACACACACACACACACACACACACACACACACACACACACACACACACACACACACACACAGACACACACACACATGCATACACACACATGACACGATGCCAAGCACGTGTACCAACAGTGAGACTCTGACTTCAGTTCTCATTCAATTTGACCCATAGTATATCATATTGGTCAGGGAGAGTTTGAACGCTAAGAACTGTCTTTGATGGGAAATGTAGTCAATTTTCTGCCCAGTGACACTGTGGGTAAGTGAGACCTCAGGGTCAAGAGCTGGGGAGTGAGCCGGAGTGCCACTTCCAAAATCACTACGCCGTGTCCATGGCAACGCTCTCTGGTCTATGAGTTCCTACTCTGTTACCAAGTGAACCTCCTCGATTGAACAGTAGCCAAGGAGAGGAGACACAAAGAGACACTAACACAGCCATCTTTATGACAACTCTGAGAGGGAATTCAGTCTAAATGCAGCTCTCCAACACTCTGCTTTCAGTGAGACAGCTGGAGTTGGTTTAGACACGGAAGCAGCACCACTTGACTGAGTCAAAGAAGGCCGTGCACGCTCGTCTGATTCTGAGGAGAGCTGCACTAGCTACTTTAGGCTACAGTGCGGCAGGGTAGCCTAGTGGTTAGAGCGTTGGACTAATAACCGGAAGGTTGCAAGTTCAAACCCCCGAGCTGACAAGGTACAAATCTGTCATTCTGCCCCTGAACAGGAAGTTAACCCACTGTTCCTAGGCCGTCATTGAAAATAATTTGTTCTTAACTGACTTGCCTAGTTAAATAAAGGTAAAATAAAAATGTGTCGCTCCTTCAGGACTAGTGTTTTGCCAGTTGCTGTATAAAGATAAGGGGTAACATGTCTTAAGTAATCCACTGGGAAACACACAGCGATCACTGGCATATAAAGATAAGGGGTAACATGTCTTAAGTAATCCACTGGGAAACACACAGCGATCACTGGCATATAAAGTTAAGGGGTAACATGTCTTAAGTAATCCACTGGGAAACACACAGTGATCACTGGCATATAAAGATAAGGGGTAACATGTCTTAAGTAATCCACTGGGAAACACACAGCGATCACTGGCGTATAAAGTTAAGGGGTAACATGTCTTAAGTAATCCACTGGGAAACACACAGCGATCACTGGTGTATAAAGTTAAGGGGTAACATGTCTTAAGTAATCCACTGGGAAACACACAGCGATCACTGGCGTATAAAGTTAAGGGGTAACATGTCTTAAGTAATCCACGGGGAAACACACAGCGATCACTGGCATATAAAGTTAAGGGGTAACATGTCTTAAGTAATCCACTGGGAAACACACAGCGATCACTGGCATATAAAGTTAAGGGGTAACATGTCTTAAGTAATCCACTGGGAAACACACAGCGATCACTGGCATATAAAGTTAAGGGGTAACATGTCTTAAGTAATCCACTGGGAAACACACAGCGATCACTGGCATATAAAGTTAAGGGGTAACATGTCTTAAGTAATCCACTGGGAAACACACAGCGATCACTGGCATATAAAGTTAAGGGGTAACATGTCTTAAGTAATCCACTGGGAAACACACAGCGATCACTGGTATATAAAGATAAGGGGTAACATGTCTTAAGTAATCCACTGGGAAACACACAGCGATCACTGGCATATAAAGTTAAGGGGTAACATGTCTTAAGTAATCCACTGGGAAACACACAGCGATCACTGGCGTATAAAGTTAAGGGGTAACATGTCTTAAGTAATCCACTGGGAAACACACAGCAATCACTGGTATATAAAGATAAGGGGTAACATGTCTTAAGTAATCCACTGGGAAACACACAGCGATCACTGGCGTATAAAGTTAAGGGGTAACATGTCTTAAGTAATCCACTGGGAAACACACAGCGATCACTGGCGTATAAAGTTAAGGGGTAACATGTCTTAAGTAATCCACTGGGAAACACACAGCGATCACTGGCGTATAAAGATAAGGGGTAACATGTCTTAAGTAATCCACTGGGAAACACACAGCGATCACTGGCATATAAAGATAAGGGGTAACATGTCTTAAGTAATCCACTGGGAAACACACAGCGATCACTGGTATATAAAGTTAAGGGGTAACATGTCTTAAGTAATCCACTGGGAAACACACAGCGATCACTGGTATATAAAGATAAGGGGTAACATGTCTTAAGTAATCCACTGGGAAACACACAGCGATCACTGGTATATAAAGATAAGGGGTAACATGTCTTAAGTAATCCACTGGGAAACACACAGCGATCACTGGTATATAAAGATAAGGGGTAACATGTCTTAAGTAATCCACGGGGAAACACACAGCGATCACTGGTATATAAAGATAAGGGGTAACATGTCTTAAGTAATCCACGGGGAAACACACAGCGATCACTGGTATATAAAGATAAGGGGTAACATGTCTTAAGTAATCCACTGGGAAACACACAGCGATCACTGGCGTATAAAGTTAAGGGGTAACATGTCTTAAGTAATCCACTGGGAAACACACAGCGATCACTGGTATATAAAGGTAAGGGGTAACATGTCTTAAGTAATCCACTGGGAAACACACAGCGATCACTGGCGTATAAAGATAAGGGGTAACATGTCTTAAGTAATCCACTGGGAAACACACAGCGATCACTGGCGTATAAAGTTAAGGGGTAACATGTCTTAAGTAATCCACTGGGAAACACACAGCGATCACTGGTATATAAAGATAAGGGGTAACATGTCTTAAGTAATCCACTGGGAAACACACAGCGATCACTGGCATATAAAGTTAAGGGGTAACATGTCTTAAGTAATCCACTGGGAAACACACAGCGATCACTGGCGTATAAAGTTAAGGGGTAACATGTCTTAAGTAATCCACTGGGAAACACACAGCGATCACTGGCGTATAAAGTTAAGGGGTAACATGTCTTAAGTAATCCACTGGGAAACACACAGCGATCACTGGCGTATAAAGTTAAGGGGTAACATGTCTTAAGTAATCCACTGGGAAACACACAGCGATCACTGGCATATAAAGTTAAGGGGTAACATGTCTTAAGTAATCCACTGGGAAACACACAGCGATCACTGGCGTATAAAGATAAGGGGTAACATGTCTTAAGTAATCCACTGGGAAACACACAGCGATCACTGGCATATAAAGTTAAGGGGTAACATGTCTTAAGTAATCCACTGGGAAACACACAGCGATCACTGGCATATAAAGTTAAGGGGTAACATGTCTTAAGTAATCCACTGGGAAACACACAGCGATCACTGGTATATAAAGATAAGGGGTAACATGTCTTAAGTAATCCACTGGGAAACACACAGCGATCACTGGTATATAAAGTTAAGGGGTAACATGTCTTAAGTAATCCACTGGGAAACACACAGCGATCACTGGTATATAAAGATAAGGGGTAACATGTCTTAAGTAATCCACTGGGAAACACACAGCGATCACTGGCATATAAAGTTAAGGGGTAACATGTCTTAAGTAATCCACTGGGAAACACACAGCGATCACTGGCGTATAAAGTTAAGGGGTAACATGTCTTAAGTAATCCACTGGGAAACACACAGCGATCACTGGCGTATAAAGTTAAGGGGTAACATGTCTTAAGTAATCCACTGGGAAACACACAGCGATCACTGGCATATAAAGTTAAGGGGTAACATGTCTTAAGTAATCCACTGGGAAACACACAGCGATCACTGGCGTATAAAGATAAGGGGTAACATGTCTTAAGTAATCCACTGGGAAACACACAGCGATCACTGGCATATAAAGTTAAGGGGTAACATGTCTTAAGTAATCCACTGGGAAACACACAGCGATCACTGGCATATAAAGTTAAGGGGTAACATGTCTTAAGTAATCCACTGGGAAACACACAGCGATCACTGGTATATAAAGATAAGGGGTAACATGTCTTAAGTAATCCACTGGGAAACACAAAGCGATCACTGGTATATAAAGTTAAGGGGTAACATGTCTTAAGTAATCCACTGGGAAACACACAGCGATCACTGGTATATAAAGATAAGGGGTAACATGTCTTAAGTAATCCACTGGGAAACACACAGCGATCACTGGCATATAAAGTTAAGGGGTAACATGTCTTAAGTAATCCACTGGGAAACACACAGCGATCACTGGCGTATAAAGTTAAGGGTAACATGTCTTAAGTAATCCACTGGGAAACACACAGCGATCACTGGCGTATAAAGTTAAGGGGTAACATGTCTTAAGTAATCCACTGGGAAACACACAGCGATCACTGGCATATAAAGTTAAGGGGTAACATGTCTTAAGTAATCCACTGGGAAACACACAGCGATCACTGGCGTATAAAGATAAGGGGTAACATGTCTTAAGTAATCCACTGGGAAACACACAGCGATCACTGGCATATAAAGTTAAGGGGTAACATGTCTTAAGTAATCCACTGGGAAACACACAGCGATCACTGGCATATAAAGATAAGGGGTAACATGTCTTAAGTAATCCACTGGGAAACACACAGCGATCACTGGCATATAAAGATAAGGGGTAACATGTCTTAAGTAATCCACTGGGAAACACACAGCGATCACTGGTATATAAAGATAAGGGGTAACATGTCTTAAGTAATCCACTGGGAAACACACAGCGATCACTGGTATATAAAGATAAGGGGTAACATGTCTTAAGTAATCCACTGGGAAACACACAGCGATCACTGGTATATAAAGATAAGGGGTAACATGTCTTAAGTAATCCACTGGGAAACACACAGCGATCACTGGCATATAAAGATAAGTATTATTTACAGACACTCATTTGTTCTGCAGACAATAGAAACTTAACTCCTGCAGATGTAAACACCTTCCATTGATTTACTAACTCCTGCAGATGTAAACACCTTCCATTGATTTACTAACTCCTGCAGATGTAAACACCTTCCATTGATTTACTAACTCCTGCAGATGTAAACACCTTCCATTGACTTACTAACTCCTGCAGATGTAAACACCTTCCATTGATTTACTAACTCCTGCAGATGTAAACACCTTCCATTGATTTACTAACTCATGCAGATGTAAACACCTTCCATTGATTTACTAACTCCTGCAGATGTAAACACCTTCCATTGATTTACTAACTCCTGCAGATGTAAACACCTTCCATTGACTTAGTAACTCCTGCAGATGTAAGGATGTAACATATTATAGACTTTCCTCTGGACGTACAAGGTGAGACATGCTGCTTTTACTGATCGGGTCTCTCAAGGTACTGTATGTTGATTCAATGTGTATCCACACAAAAAAACCATGGCAACAAATGACACCAACACACACAGACTACACCAACACCTCTTGTTAGGAAACCAAGCCTCACAGTCTCCTTGTTGAACTAGGCCTCTGACCGGATTGTGATCATAGCGTGGCTTTGTGCCCCAGTTCAAATCAATGACCTCAGCCCTTTCACTCACACACAGCCTGCCTATTGATGGCTGGATGGGGTCAGACATTCTAGAAGCATCCACACAATCCTCTTTCTCTACGGGGCTCTGTCTCTGTTCTGTGGGGCTTTGGGATAATGCTGATGGTCAGCACACGGCCACACGGGCCTCCCCACAGACCTGTTGTGAAACCATGTTGTTGACGTGCTGGTTCCACTGAAACTGCAAGGGTGGAGGGATGGAGAGGGTGGAGGGATGGAGGGGTGGAGGGATGGAGGGATGGAGAGGGTGGAGGGGTGGAGGGGGTAGAGGGGTGGAGGGATGGAGGGGTGGAGAGGGTGGAGCGGTGGAGGGGTGGAGAGGGTGGAAGGATGGAGGGGTAGAGAGATTGAGGGGTAGAGGGATGGGGAGGGATGGAGGGGTGGAGAGGGTGGAGGGGTGGAGGGATGGAGGGATGGAGGGGTGGAGAGGGTGGAGGGATGGAGAGGGTGGAGGGATGGAGGGGTGGAGAGGATGGAGGGTTGGAGAGGTGGAGAGGTGGAGAGGGTGGAGTGGTGGAGAGGGTAGTGGGATGGGGAGGGTGGAAGGAGGGATAGAGGGGTGGAGAGGGTGGAGAGGGTAGAGAGGGTGGAGTGATGGAGAGGGTGGAGTGATGGAGGGGTAGAGAGGGTGGAGGGGTGGAGAGGGTGGAGAGGATGGAGGGGTGGAGAGGATGGAGGGGTGGAGAGGGTGGAGAGGTGGAGGGGTGGAGGGGGTGGAGGGAGGGAGGGGTGGAGGGGTGGAGGGGTGGAGAGGGTAGTGGGATGGGGAGGGTGGAAGGAGGGATAGAGGGGTGGAGAGGGTGAAGGGATGGAGGGGTGGAGAGGGTAGTGGGATGGGGAGGGTGGAGGGGTGGAGAGATGAATAGATGGAGGTGTGGAGGGATGGAGGGGTGGAGGGGTAGAGGGGTGGGGAGGGTGGAGGGAAGGAGGGTGGAGGGGTAGAGGGATGGGGAGGGTGAACGGAAGGAGGGGTGGAGGGGTAGAGGGATGGGGTGGGTGGAGGGGTAGGGAGGGTGGAGGGAAGGAGGGGTAGGGATGGGGAGGGTGGAGGGTGGAGAGGTAGAGGGATGGGGAGGGTGGAGGGAAGGAGGGGTAGGGATGGGGAGGGTGGAGGGAAGGAGGGGTGGAGGGGTAGGGATGGGGTGGGTGAAGGGAAAGAGGAGTGGAGGGGTAGGGATGGGGAGGGTGAAGGGAAGGAGGGGTGGAGGGGTAGGGACGGGGAGGGTGGAGGGAAGGAGGGGTGGAGGGGTAGGGATGGGGAGGGTGGAGGGAAGGATGACCACAGATGGGGTCCAAAATTTGCTAGCAGATTCTAGCACTAAAAACAAAAACACCAAGCCAAACCTGAGATATCGTAGTAGTGGCCATTTGAAATACTGCTGCTGTAAATCACTAGACAGTTAGGGATTAAACAACCAATCAAACGCAAACTAAACAGATATTTCCTTGTGAAACCATTTTGCTGAGGGAGTTACAACTCACCTCAACACCTGCACATTGGTTCCTCCCCACCTAGTCAGGACATTGGTTCCTCCCCACCTAGTCAGTACATTGGTTCCTCCCCACCCAGTCAGTACATTGGTTCCTCCCCACCCAGTCAGTACATTGGTTCCTCCCCACCTAGTCAGTACATTGGTTCCTCCCCACCTAGTCAGTACATTGGTTCCTCCCCACCTAGTCAGTACATTGGTTCCTCCCCACCTAGTCAGTACATTGGTTCCTCCCCACCCAGTCAGGACATTGGTTCCTCCACACCCAGTCAGTACATTAGTTCCTCCCCACCTAGTCAGTACATTGGTTCCTCCCCACCCAGTCAGGACATTGGTTCCTCCACACCCAGTCAGTACATTGGTTCCTCCCCACCCAGTCAGGACATTGGTTCCTCCACACCCAGTCAGTACATTGGTTCCTCCCCACCCAGTCAGGACATTGGTTCCTCCCCACCCAGTCAGGACATTGGTTCCTCCCCACCCAGTCAGTACATTGGTTCCTCCCCACCTAGTCAGTACATTGGTTCCTCCACACCCAGTCAGTACATTTGTTCCTCCCCACCCAGTCAGTACATTGGTTCCTCCCCACCCAGTCAGGACATTGGTTCCTCCCCACCTAGTCAGGACATTGGTTCCTCCCCACCTAGTCAGTACATTGGTTCCTCCCCACCCAGTCAGTACATTGGTTCCTCCCCACCCAGTCAGTACATTGGTTCCTCCCCACCTAGTCAGTACATTGGTTCCTCCCCACCTAGTCAGTACATTGGTTCCTCCCCACCTAGTCAGTACATTGGTTCCTCCCCACCTAGTCAGTACATTGGTTCCTCCCCACCCAGTCAGGACATTGGTTCCTCCACACCCAGTCAGTACATTAGTTCCTCCCCACCTAGTCAGTACATTGGTTCCTCCCCACCCAGTCAGGACATTGGTTCCTCCACACCCAGTCAGTACATTGGTTCCTCCCCACCCAGTCAGGACATTGGTTCCTCCACACCCAGTCAGTACATTGGTTCCTCCCCACCCAGTCAGGACATTGGTTCCTCCCCACCCAGTCAGGACATTGGTTCCTCCCCACCCAGTCAGTACATTGGTTCCTCCCCACCTAGTCAGTACATTGGTTCCTCCACACCTAGTCAGTACATTAGTTCCTCCCCACCCAGTCAGTACATTGGTTCCTCCCCACCCAGTCAGGACATTGGTTCCTCCCCACCTAGTCAGTACATTAGTTCCTCCCCACCTAGTCAGTACATTGGTTCCTCCCCACCTAGTCAGTACATTGGTTCCTCCCCACCTAGTCAGGATATTGGGTCCTCCCCACCTAGTCAGTACATTAGTTCCTCCCCACCTAGTCAGTACATTGGTTCCTCCCCACCTAGTCAGTACATTGGTTCCTCCCCACCTAGTCAGTACATTAGTTCCTCCCCACCTAGTCAGTACATTGGTTCCTCCCCACCTAGTCAGTACATTGGTTCCTCCCCACCCAGTCAGTACATTGGTTCCTCCCCACCCAGTCAGTACATTGGTTCCTCCCCACCCAGTCAGTACATTGGTTCCTCCCCACCCAGTCAGTACATTGGTTCCTCCCCACCCAGTCAGTACATTGGTTCCTCCCCACCCAGTCAGTACATTAGTTCCTCCCCACCTAGTCAGTACATTGGTTCCTCCCCACCTAGTCAGTACATTGGTTCCTCCCCACCCAGTCAGTACATTGGTTCCTCCCCACCCAGTCAGTACTTTGGATCCTCCCCACCTAGTCAGTACATTAGTTCCTCCCCACCTAGTCAGTACATTGGTTCCTCCCCACCCAGTCAGTACATTGGTTCCTCCCCACCCAGTCAGTACATTGGTTCCTCCCCACCTAGTCAGTACATTGGTTCCTCCCCACCCAGTCAGTACATTGGTTCCTCCCCACCCAGTCAGTACATTGGTTCCTCCCCACCCAGTCAGTACATTAGTTCCTCCCCACCCAGTCAGTACATTGGTTCCTCCCCACCTAGTCAGTACATTGGTTCCTCCCCACCTAGTCAGTACATTGGTTCCTCCCCACCCAGTCAGGACATTGGGTCCTCCCCACCTAGTCAGTACATTGGTTCCTCCCCACCTAGTCAGTACATTAGTTCCTCCCCACCCAGTCAGTACATTGGTTCCTCCCCACCCAGTCAGGACATTGGTTCCTCCCCACCTAGTCAGGACATTGGGTCCTCCCCACCCAGTCAGTACATTGGTTCCTCCCCACCTAGTCAGTACATTAGTTCCTCCCCACCTAGTCAGTACATTGGTTCCTCCCCACCTAGTCAGTACATTGGTTCCTCCCCACCTAGTCAGTACATTAGTTCCTCCCCACCCAGTCAGTACATTGGTTCCTCCCCACCCAGTCAGTACATTGGTTCCTCCCCACCTAGTCAGTACATTGGTTCCTCCCCACCTAGACAGTACATTAGTTCCTCCCCACCCAGTCAGTACATTGGGTCCTCCCCACCTAGTCAGTACATTAGTTCCTCCCCACCTAGTCAGTACATTAGTTCCTCCCCACCCAGTCAGTACATTAGTTCCTCCCCACCCAGTCAGTACATTAGTTCCTCCCCACCCAGTCAGTACATTAGTTCCTCCCCACCCAGTCAGTACATTGGTTCCTCCCCACATAGTCAGGACATTCGTTCCTCCCCACCTAGTCAGTACATTGGTTCCTCCCCACCTAGTCAGTACATTGGTTCCTCCCCACCTAGTCAGTACATTGGTTCCTCCCCACCTAGTCAGTACATTGGTTCCTCCCCACCCAGTCAGTACATTGGTTCCTCCCCACCCAGTCAGTACATTAGTTCCTCCCCACCCAGTCAGTACATTAGTTCCTCCCCACCCAGTCAGTACATTAGTTCCTCCCCACCCAGTCAGTACATTGGATCCTCCCCACATAGTCAGGACATTCGTTCCTCCCCACCTAGTCAGTACATTGGTTCCTCCCCACCTAGTCAGTACATTGGTTCCTCCCCACCTAGTCAGTACATTGGTTCCTCCCCACCTAGTCAGTACATTGGTTCCTCCCCACCCAGTCAGGACATTGGTTCCTCCCCACCCAGTCAGTACATTGGTTCCTCCCCACCCAGTCAGTACATTGGTTCCTCCCCACCAAGTCAGTACATTGGTTCCTCCCCACCCAGTCAGTACATTGGTTCCTCCCCACCCAGTCAGTACATTGGTTCCTCCCCACCTAGTCAGTACATTGGTTCCTCCCCACCCAGTCAGTACATTAGTTCCTCCCCACCCAGTCAGTACATTAGTTCCTCCCCACCCAGTCAGTACATTAGTTCCTCCCCACCCAGTCAGTACATTGGTTCCTCCCCACATAGTCAGGACATTCGTTCCTCCCCACCTAGTCAGTACATTGGTTCCTCCCCACCTAGTCAGTACATTGGTTCCTCCCCACCTAGTCAGTACATTGGTTCCTCCCCACCTAGTCAGTACATTGGTTCCTCCCCACCCAGTCAGGACATTGGTTCCTCCCCATCCAGTCAGTACATTGGTTCCTCCCCACCCAGTCAGTACATTGGTTCCTCCCCACCTAGTCAGTACATTGGTTCCTCCCCACCCAGTCAGTACATTGGTTCCTCCCCACCCAGTCAGTACATTGGTTCCTCCCCACCTAGTCAGTACATTGGTTCCTCCCCACCCAGTCAGTACATTGGTTCCTCCCCACCCAGTCAGTACATTGGTTCCTCCCCACCCAGTCAGTACATTGGTTCCTCCCCACCCAGTCAGTACATTGGTTCCTCCCCACCCAGTCAGTATATTAGTTCCTCCCCACCTAGTCAGTACATTGGTTCCTCCCCACCTAGTCAGTACATTGGTTCCTCCCCACCCAGTCAGTACATTGGTTCCACCCCACCCAGTCAGTACATTGGTTCCTCCCCACCTAGTCAGTACATTAGTTCCTCCCCACCTAGTCAGGACATTAGTTCCTCCACACCTAGTCAGTACATTGGTTCCTCCCCACCCAGTTAGGACATTAGTTCCTCCCCACCTAGTCAGTACATTGGTTCCTCCCCACCTAGTCAGTACATTGGTTCCTCCACACCCAGTCAGTACATTAGTTCCTCCCCACCTAGTCAGTACATTGGTTCCTCCCCACCTAGTCAGGACATTAGGTCCTCCCCACCTAGTCAGGACATTAGTTCCTCCACACCTAGTCAGTACATTGGTTCCTCCCCACCCAGTCAGTACATTGGTTCCTCCCCACCTAGTCAGTACATTGGTTCCTCCACACCCAGTCAGTACATTGGTTCCTCCCCACCCAGTCAGTACATTGGTTCCTCCCCACCCAGTTAGTACATTAGTTCCTCCCCACCTAGTCAGTACATTGGTTCCTCCACACCCAGTCAGTACATTAGTTCCTCCCCACCCAGTCAGGACATTGGTTCCTCCCCACCCAGTCAGTACATTGGTTCCTCCCCACCCAGTCAGTACATTAGGTCCTCCCCACCTAGTCAATACATTGGTTCCTCCCCACCTAGTCAGTACATTAGTTCCTCCCCACCCAGTCAGTACATTAGTTCCTCCCCACCTAGTCAGTACATTGGTTCCTCCCCACCCAGTCAGGACATTGGTTCCTCCCCACCTAGTCAGGACATTGGGTCCTCCCCACCTAGTCAGTACATTAGTTCCTCCCCACCTAGTCAGTACATTGGTTCCTCCCCACCTAGTCAGTACATTGGTTCCTCCCCACCTAGTCAGTACATTAGTTCCTCCCCACCCAGTCAGTACATTGGTTCCTCCCCACCCAGTCAGTACATTGGTTCCTCCCCACCTAGTCAGTACATTGGTTCCTCCCCACCTAGACAGTACATTAGTTCCTCCCCACCCAGTCAGTACATTGGGTCCTCCCCACCTAGTCAGTACATTAGTTCCTCCCCACCTAGTCAGTACATTAGTTCCTCCCCACCCAGTCAGTACATTAGTTCCTCCCCACCTAGTCAGTACATTAGTTCCTCCCCACCTAGTCAGTACATTGGTTCCTCCCCACCTAGTCAGTACATTGGTTCCTCCCCACCCAGTCAGGACATTGGTTCCTCCCCACCCAGTCAGTACATTGGGTCCTCCCCACCTAGTCAGTACATTAGTTCCTCCCCACCCAGTCAGTACATTAGTTCCTCCCCACCTAGTCAGTACATTAGTTCCTCCCCACCTAGTCAGTACATTGGTTCCTCCCCACCTAGTCAGTACATTGGTTCCTCCCCACCCAGTCAGGACATTGGTTCCTCCCCACCTAGTCAGTACATTGGTTCCTCCCCACCTAGTCAGTACATTGGTTCCTCCCCACCTAGTCAGTACATTGGTTCCTCCCCACCCAGTCAGGACATTGGTTCCTCCCCACCCAGTCAGTACATTGGTTCCTCCCCACCCAGTCAGTACATTGGTTCCTCCCCACCCAGTCAGTACATTAGTTCCTCCCCACCTAGTCAGTACATTGGTTCCTCCCCACCTAGTCAGCACATTGGTTCCTCCCCACCCAGTCAGTACATTGGTTCCTCCCCACCCAGTCAGTACATTGGTTCCTCCCCACCTAGTCAGTACATTAGTTCCTCCCCACCTAGTCAGTACATTGGTTCCTCCCCACCCAGTCAGTACATTGGTTCCTCCCCACCCAGTCAGTACATTGGTTCCTCCCCACCTAGTCAGTACATTGGTTCCTCCCCACCCAGTCAGTACATTGGTTCCTCCCCACCCAGTCAGTACATTGGTTCCTCCCCACCTAGTCAGTACATTGGTTCCTCCCCTCCCAGTCAGTACATTGGTTCCTCCCCACCCAGTCAGTACATTGGTTCCTCCCCACCCAGTCAGTATATTAATTCCTCCCCACCTAGTCAGTACATTGGTTCCTCCCCACCCAGTAAGTACATTGGTTCCACCCCACCCAGTCAGTACATTGGTTCCTCCCCACCTAGTCAGTACATTAGTTCCTCCCCACCTAGTCAGGACATTAGTTCCTCCACACCTAGTCAGTACATTGGTTCCTCCCCACCCAGTTAGGACATTAGTTCCTCCCCACCTAGTCAGTACATTGGTTCCTCCCCACCTAGTCAGTACATTGGTTCCTCCACACCCAGTCAGTACATTAGTTCCTCCCCACCTAGTCAGTACATTGGTTCCTCCCCACCTAGTCAGGACATTAGGTCCTCCCCACCTAGTCAGGACATTAGTTCCTCCACACCTAGTCAGTACATTGGTTCCTCCCCACCCAGTTAGTACATTAGTTCCTCCCCACCTAGTCAGTACATTGGTTCCTCCCCACCTAGTCAGTACATTGGTTCCTCCACACCCAGTCAGTACATTAGTTCCTCCCCACCCAGTCAGGACATTGGTTCCTCCACACCCAGTCAGTACATTGGTTCCTCCCCACCCAGTCAGTACATTAGGTCCTCCCCACCTAGTCAATACATTGGTTCCTCCCCACCTAGTCAATACATTGGTTCCTCCCCACCTAGTCAATACATTGGTTCCTCCCCACCTAGTCAGGACATTGGTTCCTCCACACCCAGTCAGGACATTGGTTCCTCCCCACCCAGTCAGGACATTGGTTCCTCCCCACCTAGTCAGTACATTGGTTCCTCCACACCCAGTCAGGACATTGGTTCCTCCCCACCCAGTCAGGACATTGGTTCCTCCCCACCCAGTCAGGACATTAGTTCCTCCCCACCCAGTCAGTACATTGGTTCCTCCCCACCTAGTCAGTACATTGGTTCCTCCACACCCAGTCAGGACATTGGTTCCTCCCCACCCAGTCAGGACATTGGTTCCTCCCCACCCAGTCAGGACATTGGTTCCTCCCCACCCAGTCAGGACATTATTTCCTCCCCACCCAGTCAGGACATTGGTTCCTCCCCACCCAGTCAGGACATTGGTTCCTCCCCACCCAGTCAGTACATTGGTTCCTCCCCACCCAGTCAGGACATTGGTTCCTCCCCACCCAGTCAGGACATTGGTTCCTCCCCACCCAGTCAGGACATTGGTTCCTCCCCACCCAGTCAGGACATTGGTTCCTCCCCACCCAGTCAGGACATTGGTTCCTCCCCACCCAGTCAGGACATTGGTTCCTCCCCACCCAGTCAGGACATTGGTTCCTCCCCACCCAGTCAGGACATTGGTTCCTCCCCACCCAGTCAGTACATTGGTTCCTCCCCACCCAGTCAGGACATTGGTTCCTCCCCACCTAGTCAGTACATTGGTTCCTCCCCACCCAGTCAGTACATTGGTTCCTCCCCACCCAGTCAGTACATTGGTTCCTCCACACCCAGTCAGGACATTGGTTCCTCCCCACCCAGTCAGTACATTGGTTCCTCCCCACCCAGTCAGGACATTCGTTCCTCCCCACCTAGTCAGTACATTAGTTCCTCCCCACCCAGTCAGGACATTGGTTCCTCCCCACCTAGTCAGTACATTGGTTCCTCCCCACCTAGTCAGTACATTAGTTCCTCCCCACCCAGTCAGGACATTGGTTCCTCCCCACCCAGTCAGGACATTGGTTCCTCCCCACCCAGTCAGTACATTGGTTCCTCCCCACCCAGTCAGGACATTGGTTCCTCCCCACCCAGTCAGGACATTGGTTCCTCCCCACCCAGTCAGGACATTGGTTCCTCCCCACCCAGTCAGGACATTGGTTCCTCCCCACCCAGTCAGTACATTGGTTCCTCCCCACCCAGTCAGGACATTGGTTCCTCCCCACCCAGTCAGGACATTGGTTCCTCCCCACCCAGTCAGTACATTGGTTCCTCCCCACCCAGTCAGGACATTGGTTCCTCCCCACCCAGTCAGGACATTGGTTCCTCCCCACCCAGTCAGGACATTGGTTCCTCCCCACCCAGTCAGTACATTGGTTCCTCCCCACCCAGTCAGGACATTGGTTCCTCCCCACCTAGTCAGTACATTGGTTCCTCCCCACCCAGTCAGTACATTGGTTCCTCCACACCCAGTCAGGACATTGGTTCCTCCCCACCCAGTCAGGACATTCGTTCCTCCCCACCTAGTCAGTACATTGGTTCCTCCCCACCCAGTCAGTACATTGGTTCCTCCACACCCAGTCAGGACATTGGTTCCTCCCCACCCAGTCAGTACATTGGTTCCTCCCCACCCAGTCAGGACATTCGTTCCTCCCCACCTAGTCAGTACATTAGTTCCTCCCCACCTAGTCAGTACATTGGTTCCTCCCCACCTAGTCAGGACAATGGTTCCTCCCCACCTAGTCAGTACATTGGTTCCTCCCCACCTAGTCAGGACATTGGTTCCTCCCCACCTAGTCAGGACATTGGTTCCTCCCCACCCAGTCAGTACATTAGTTCCTCCCCACCTAGTCAGTACATTGGTTCCTCCCCACCCAGTCAGTACATTGGTTCCTCCACACCCAGTCAGGACATTGGTTCCTCCCCACCCAGTCAGTACATTGGTTCCTCCCCACCCAGTCAGGACATTCGTTCCTCCCCACCTAGTCAGTACATTAGTTCCTCCCCACCTAGTCAGTACATTGGTTCCTCCCCACCTAGTCAGGACATTGGTTCCTCCCCACCCAGTCAGTACATTGGTTCCTCCCCACCAAGTCAGGACATTCGTTCCTCCCCACCTAGTCAGTACATTAGTTCCTCCCCACCTAGTCAGTACATTGGTTCCTCCCCACCCAGTCAGGACATTGGTTCCTCCCCACCTAGTCAGTACATTAGTTCCTCCCCACCTAGTCAGTACATTGGTTCCTCCCCACCTAGTCAGTACATTGGTTCCTCCCCACCTAGTCAGGACATTGGTTCCTCCCCACCCAGTCAGTACATTAGTTCCTCCCCACCTAGTCAGTACATTGGTTCCTCCCCACCCAGTCAGTACATTGGTTCCTCCCCACCCAGTCAGGACATTGGTTCCTCCCCACCTAGTCAGTACATTGGTTCCTCCCCACCCAGTCAGTACATTGGTTCCTCCCCACCCAGTCAGTACATTGGTTCCTCCACACCCAGTCAGGACATTGGTTCCTCCCCACCCAGTCAGGACATTCGTTCCTCCCCACCTAGTCAGTACATTGGTTCCTCCCCACCCAGTCAGTACATTGGTTCCTCCACACCCAGTCAGGACATTGGTTCCTCCCCACCCAGTCAGTACATTGGTTCCTCCCCACCCAGTCAGGACATTCGTTCCTCCCCACCTAGTCAGTACATTAGTTCCTCCCCACCTAGTCAGTACATTGGTTCCTCCCCACCTAGTCAGGACATTGGTTCCTCCCCACCTAGTCAGTACATTGGTTCCTCCCCACCTAGTCAGGACATTGGTTCCTCCCCACCTAGTCAGGACATTGGTTCCTCCCCACCTAGTCAGTACATTAGTTCCTCCCCACCTAGTCAGTACATTGGTTCCTCCCCACCCAGTCAGTACATTGGTTCCTCCACACCCAGTCAGGACATTGGTTCCTCCCCACCCAGTCAGTACATTGGTTCCTCCCCACCCAGTCAGGACATTCGTTCCTCCCCACCTAGTCAGTACATTAGTTCCTCCCCACCTAGTCAGTACATTGGTTCCTCCCCACCTAGTCAGGACATTGGTTCCTCCCCACCCAGTCAGTACATTGGTTCCTCCCCACCCAGTCAGGACATTCGTTCCTCCCCACCTAGTCAGTACATTCGTTCCTCCCCACCTAGTCAGTACATTAGTTCCTCCCCACCTAGTCAGTACATTGGTTCCTCCCCACCTAGTCAGTACATTGGTTCCTCCCCACCTAGTCAGGACATTGGTTCCTCCCACCCAGTCAGTACATTAGTTCCTCCCCACCTAGTCAGTACATTGGTTCCTCCCCACCCAGTCAGTACATTGGTTCCTCCACACCCAGTCAGGACATTGGTTCCTCCCCACCCAGTCAGTACATTGGTTCCTCCCCACCCAGTCAGGACATTCGTTCCTCCCCACCTAGTCAGTACATTAGTTCCTCCCCACCCAGTCAGGACATTGGTTCCTCCCCACCTAGTCAGTACATTGGTTCCTCCCCACCTAGTCAGGACATTAGTTCCTCCCCACCCAGTCAGGACATTGGTTCCTCCCCCACCCAGTCAGTACATTGGTTCCTCCCCACCTAGTCAGTACATTGGTTCCTCCACACCCAGTCAGGACATTGGTTCCTCCACACCTAGTCAGTAATGGGGGTTTGGCAACGAGTATGAAGCGATGGCCAGCCAACGAGAGCATACAGGTCGCAGTGGTGGCTTTGGTGACAAAACGGATGGCATTGTGATAGACTGCATCCAATTTGTTGAGTAGAGTGTTGGAGGCTATTTTCTCTGTGTGCCTCACAACCATGTTAGACCATGTTATCCCTCTGAGCTAAAGCCTACATATATCTATTAAAAGCTCAGTCTAGGTTAGGCTTCATGTAAACGTACAATAGTTCACCAAAGATGTAACAGCCTCCATGAGGAGAAACAAGACAGAGAGATATTGGGTGGAGTATTCTGCAGTGGTCTCTCACCTCTCATCACACACACACACACAGGCAGCAGGTCTTTCTTCACACATACTGTACACACGCACGCACACACACACACACAAATGGGCAGCAGGTCTGTTCTCACCAGGTGAGAGGACAATGTGATTACCCAGCATGCATTGCAGGAGGCGTTATGAGGGAGAGTGGAAACATGGCAGGTCTGAGATTCACTTCCCATCAGGTCACAGAGCCTAGATCACACACACACTAACACACACTAACACACACACACACACACACACACACAATGAATGACTGTCCTTGATTTCTGCCAGGGATTGACCTTGATTCCCCCCTCCAACTCCAACTCCTCACCCACCTCCCCCTTTCCCCTCACTCACCTCCACCTCCACCCTCACCCACCCCCATCACCCTGCCCCCTCACCCACCTCCTGCCCCCTCACCCACATCCTGCCCCCTCACCCACATCCTGCCCCCTCACCCACATCCTGCCCCCTCACCCACATCCTGCCCCCTCACCTACCTCCACTCCCATCACCCACCACCCCTCTCCCTCCGCCCTCAGACTACTCATCCTGCCTGATGAACAGATGGAGGGATGAAGGATAGGGGGATGCCAATTCACACTGGTCCTCCCGGCCATCCTCCTGTCCATTCATCCTTACCATCCCAGCAGAGAGAGAGAGAATGGGGGATGTGTCAGGTGGACTGGGGATCGTGAACAAGGCCTCTATGTGGAACAACCAGTGACAGCAGCATTTAGCATGTTAATACTGTAACCACAAAGGTCTAACAGCTATGCTCTGAAGGTCTCACACACACACACACACACACACACACACGCACGCACGCACACACACGACACACACACACACACACACACACACACAGACACAGACACACACACACACAGACACACACACACACACACACACACACACACACACGCACACGCACACGCACACACAAACACACACACTGTGGAAGGTGGGTTACTGGTGCCATAGTAACTCATGCCGTTGTTAAACACAGTGTCACGCTCCGAGGCTCTGAGGCCACGTGTAGCTGTTCATCAATAGCTTTTACAGTGTAATGCCACTGCATATCAATGGAATCCAATGAGATCTACCCAGATTGGCCACTGGTATTTATAGCCACCGATCAATATAACACAAAGCAGTTGAGAGAGAATGTATATTGATCTGGAGACCTGCAGAGAAAGGATGGTGCTGAACAGAAACAGATTTCTTTGTGTGTATTTGTTGACGTCAATGTAAGTGAGACACTGACAGCTCGTAATAAAGTGTTACGTTATTTCAGGGAATTCACCATTTCTGCTTTTTAAAAAAAGATCAATAACTCAATAAAACACAACTAGTGAAAGTACTTAGTGACAACTGTTGATGTACTTTAAAAGACAGACTATTAGTCCCCAACAACATGACTCCATAACAGACTGAACTATGGTCCATGATTAAAAGCTATTTTTGGGACTTCATTTTTCCTCCAAACCACTGTGCCCTTTAAGAGAAAGGGAATTGGTGCGTACGCTGTAACATCATAATGTTGAAATGCCCACTGTAGCCTGAGGAGTGGGCCTTATCTGGTGTGGATTGACTGACTAGACCAGATTCACATCAAAAATACACTGTGTTATACTGTAAGTTCATTAGTATCTGAATCTGTTCCCTGTGGTGAACACGCACGCACGCACGCACGCACGCGCGCGCACGCACACACACACACACACACACACACACACACACACACACACACACACACACACACACACACACACACACACACACACACACACACACACACACACACACACACACACACACACACACACAGGGCCTGTATGAATTCACCCTGCAGGGTTCCTTCTCTGGCTGAGCCCATGGCCACTGATGAGATGACCACAGACAAGTGATGGCCACAAAACCAACGACCAGTAACCACCAAACAACCGGCCAGCAACCAACCAACAATAAACCCAACAACCTCTACTAAGAGACTGAGGCAGTAACCACCAAACAACCGGCCAGCAACCAACCAACAATAAACCCAACAACCTCTACTAAGAGACTGAGGCAGTAACCACCAAACAACCGGCCAGCAACCAACCAACAATAAACCCAACAACCTCTACTAAGAGACTGAGGCAGTAACCACCAAACAACCGGCCAGCAACCAACCACCAATAAACCCAACAACCTCTACTAAGAGACTGAGGCAGTAACCACCAAACAACCGGCCAGCAACCAACCAACAATAAACCCAACAACCTCTACTAAGAGACTGAGGCAGTAACCACCAAACAACCGGCCAGCAACCAACCACCAATAAACCCAACAACCTCTACTAAGAGACTGAGGCAGTAACCACCAAACAACCGGCCAGCAACCAACCAACAATAAACCCAACAACCTCTACTAAGAGACTGAGGCAGTAACCACCAAACAACCGGCCAGCAACCAACCAACAATAAACCCAACAACCTCTACTAAGAGACTGAGGCAAGGCAAGTGCACTCTCAGAAATAAAGTTCCATATAGAACCATTTGTCCTGTAGGAGAACCCTCTGAAAAAGTTCAATATAGAACCATTTGTCCTGTTGGAGAACACACTGAAAAAGTTCCATATAGAACCATTTGTCCTGTAGGAGAACCCTCTGAAAAAGTTACATATAGAACCATTTGTCCCTGTAGGAGAACCCTCTGAAAAAGTTCAATATAGAACCATTTGTCCTGTTGGAGAACACACTGAAAAAGTTCCATATAGAACCATTTGTCCCTGTAGGAGAACCCTCTGAAAAAGTTCCATATAGAACCATTTGTCCCTGTAGGAGTACCCTCTGAAAAAGTTCCATATAGAACCATTTGTTCCATATAGAACCATTTGTCCTGTAGGAGAACCCTCTGAAAAAGTTCCATATAGAACCATTTGTCCTGTAGGAGAACCCTCTGAAAAAGTTTCATATAGAACCATTTGTCCTGTAGGAGAACCCTCTGAAAAAGTTCTATATAGAACCATTTGTCCTGTAGGAGAACCCTCTGAAAAAGTTCCATTTAGAACCATTTGTCCCTGTAGGAGAACCCTCAGAAAAAGTTCCATATAGAACCATTTGTCCTGTAGGAGAACCCTCTGAAAATGTTCCATATATAACTATTTGTCCCTGTCGGAGAACCCTCCAGATAGAACTATTTTTGGATCATATTGAACCCTTTTTGGTTCCATATAGAACCTCTGGTTCCACTGTAAAGGTTCTATTTTGAGACTTTTTTCAGAGGGTTCTCCTACAGGGACTCCTACTGCAATGAATCCAGACACTGTATGTTGATACACTGAGTGGACAAAACAATAAGATTAACATGCTATTTAAAATAACACAGACTGACCAGGTGAATCCATGTGAAAGATATGATCCCTTATTGATGTCACTTGATCCACTTCAATCAGTGTAGATGAAGGCGAGGAGACAGGTTAAAGAAGGATTTGTAATCCTTGAGACAGTTGAGACATGGACTGTGTATGTGTGTCATTCAGAGGGTGAATGGGCAAGACAACATATTGAAGTGCCTTTGAATGGGGTCTGGTAGTAGGTGCCAGGCACACTGGTTTGTTTCAAGAACTGCAACGCTGCTGGGTTTTTCACGCTCAACAGTTTCCTGAATGGTCCACCACCCAAAGGACATCCAGCCAATTTGACACAACTGTGGGAAGCATTGGAGTCAACATGGGCCAGCATCTCTGTGGAACGCTTTCCACACCTTGTAGAGTCCACGCCCTGACACATTGAGGCTGTTCTGAGGGCAAAACGGGGTGCAAGTCAATATTAGGAAGGTGTTGTTAATGTCTGGTATACTCCGTGTATATGCCAGTAGTTAGGTAAGTCCAGTACATACTGTACTGTCGTTTGGCAGCGCTGAGAGTAACATATGGAAGTGTAAATGAATATATTAAACAAATAAAATGTTAAGGAACATATTGATTCTCCAACCAATAGAATCACTTTCAGCGATGACAGATACTTAAAGGTTGCTCTTACCTATGAGGAACCAATCAAAGGGCTTTGTCCTCCAGTTGGATTCATCCACACACTCTGACTGCTGAGAAGGACTTCAGACCTGGAACACAAATGAATGAACGTTAAACACAAGCTTGGCCATCCCACCGTAATGCATCTGTCCTGACATAAAGGAAGAACCAGGAGAAGGGAAATGGCACAGAGGAATGTAAACATGCTGTAGTGTGAGGTAGTAAGGGTTGTAAAATGTACAGGGGTATCTAGTTCACATCGCATTTGTTCTGCATGCCCTAGAAATCAACTTTTTACAGATGTGAGATCTTAATTTGAGCCAGTTTGCTACAGCAGGAAAATAATCCTGCAGCAAGAGGAAATGTGGATTATTTACATTTTTTCATTAGAGCTAATTAAGTTTGATATTTAAAAGAGGAAATCACAAACTTTAAAACTCAAATACACTACAAATGTAGTGTATTTAAAGAGTCATCAAATAAAGATCCTACATCTGTACGTGCAATAATGTCTTTCACCTGAATGAAAAAAGGACCAAAAAATCTAACTTAAAAGGAACTTATTATTAGTTATTTCTTCAAAACAGAAAAACAAAGAGATGCTCCAAAGGCCTGAAGAGAAGACATCACACAGGACAGAGTGTGTCTTATAATGGTACAATATACACACACACACACACACACACACACACACACACACACACACACACACACACACACACACACACACACACACACACACACACACACACACACACACACACTTCATGACTATGAATACCTTATCATAACTACCAGTGAAACAAGGCATTATTTTGAGTTTATTTGAGTTTATTTTATTTTTACAGGGACAGTGCACATTAATCAACGTTTCAGTAAAAGTGAAGGTTTTAGCCAGCCGGATCATTTTCAACCGCAGTCCCTGGGCAGGTTATTAAAAACATTTACAATATAGACAATAGCAACATAGGACAAGCAAGACATAGCATACAGACAGAGCAACATAGGACAAGCAAGACATAGCATACAGACAGAGCAACATAGGACAAGCAAGACGTAGCATACAGACAGAGCAACATAGAACAAAAAGCAGCAAGACAAAATTCATAAAAGCAACAAAGTGTTTCCACACCTCACAAGTTACAGACAACAGACATGGAAAGCGGCAACACACAGCTAGGGATTATGATCACAAATCTGATTGACCTTTAGCCGTGTCTTCAAGCATTTTGTGAAAGTTTGATATGTGGTGCAGTTATGTGTGTCTGATGGCAGTGTATTCCAGACATGGAAAACGGATTTACTAAAGGTGCTTTTCCTTAAGGGAACTATACAGTCACCTCTCATGGCAGACCTTGTGGATCTCCTGCCATATGTTTGGGTTCTCTGTTTAACAAAAATACTGAGTGGAGGGGGAGGAGCCAGGCCATTTAGGATCTTGAATATAAGACATGCGTCGGTGTATTGCACAAGATTTCCCCAACTCAGGAGCTCATGCTTTCTAAGGATGTGACAATGATGATGGCTATTGGGCTTCCTATCAAGCACTTTGAGAGCCTGTTTGTAGACAGACTGAATAGGTCTTAATGTTGTACAGCAAGCTTGGGCCCAACTAGTCAAGCAGTATGTTAAGTGGGGGAGTATCATAGATTTGAAGTATAGTTTTGCTACCTCTGTAGTCAAACAATTTCATATAAATCGGAAATTAGCTAGGTTGAATTTGGTTATTTGAATTACCTTTTTCACATGCTTTTTAAAAGAAAGGTTGGAATCAAGTATGGCCAAGGTACTTAAAATCAGATACCACCTGGAGCTTCTCCCCTGACACATAGACATCTGGCTCAGTAGCATATGTTGCCCTCTTTGTGAAGAACATGCAAACAGGTTTTTTCACATTGAGATGCAAACACGAGTCACTGAGCCACTTTGTAACCTGGACCACTACAGTAGTGAGTTCTTGTGCAGCTTTTCCCATTTGTGAGAAAGAACATGACAGATAACAAGCATTTATAACCAGATATTTTTCTAAACATAAAACAAGGACATTATAACTGTAGTAGCTCATTCAGTAACTATTCCAAGTAACCTATAAATCTGGCCCTTTTTAACTCTCTGTTTGACTAAATCACATCAGACAAGCCATCTACCCTTCTCCTGTGATGCGTCCTGAATAGCACCCTATTCGCTACGTAGCTCGCACTACTTTGGTCCAGAGCTCTATGGGCCCTGGTCAAAAGTAGTGCACTGCATAGGGAATAGGGTGCCATTTGGGATGCATACATCCCCATGAAGCAATCAGCAGCAGCTGCTCTCAGGCAGGCAGAAGCAGAGAAAAGCTAACACACTCCAACTACACAGGCCTGACCCCAAGCCCTACACAGTTACTATGGAGACAGAGAGAGTGAGAGAGAGAGAGAGAGAGAGAGAGAGAGAGAGATGGAGCGAGAGAGGGGAGATGGAGCGAGAGAGAGACAGAGAGAGAGAGAGAGGGGAGATGGAGCGAGAGAGAGACAGAGAGAGTGAGAGAGAGAGAGAGAGAGAGAGAGAGAGGAGAGAGAGGGAGATGGAGCGAGAGAGAGACAGAGAGAGAGAGAGAGAGAGGGGAGATGGAGCGAGAGAGAGACAGAGAGAGAAAGAAAGAAAGAAAGAAAGAAAGAAAGAAAGAAAGAAAGAAAGAAAGAAAGAAAGAAAGAAAGAAAGAAAGAAAGAAAGAAAGAGAGGCAGAAAGAGAGCGAGAGAGATAGACAGAGATGGGGGAGGGGGAGAGATGAAGAGAGAGAGAGAGAGAGAGAGAGAGAGAGAGAGAGGCAGAGAGAGAGGCAGAGAGAGGGGGTGGAGGAGGAGAGATGAGGAAGCGAGGTCAGGAGAGAGAGAGAGAAAAGAGAGAGGCAGAAAGAGAGCGGGAGAGATAGACAGAGAGGGGGGAGGGGGGAGAGATGAAGAGAGAGAGAGAGAAAGAAAGAAAGAAAGAAAGAAAGAAAGAAAGAAAGAAAGAAAGAAAGAAAGAAAGAAAGAAAGAAAGAAAGAAAGAAGAGAGAGAGAGAGAGGCAGAAAGAGAGCGAGAGAGATAGACAGAGAGGGGGGGAGGGAGGAGAAGAGAGAGAGAGAGAGAGGGCAGAGAGAGCAGAGAGAGGGGGTGGAGGAGGAGAGATGAGGAAGCGAGGTCAGGAGACAGAGAGACAGAGAGAGAGGCAGAGAGAGAGAAAGAGAGAGAGGCAGAGAGGGGGTGGAGGAGGAGAGATGAGGAAGCGAGGTCAGGAGACAGAGAGACAGAGAGAGGCAGAGAGGGGGGTGGAGGAGGAGAGATGAGGAAGCGAGGGCAGGAGACAGAGAGACAGAGAGAGGGCAGAGAGGGGGTGGAGGAGGAGAGATGAGGAAGCGAGGGCAGGAGACAGAGAGACAGAGAGAGGGCAGAGAGAGGGGGTGGAGGAGGAGAGATGAGGAAGCGAGGGCAGGAGACAGAGAGACAGAGAGAGAGGCAGAGAGAGGGGGTGGAGGAGGAGAGATGAGGAAGCGAGGGCAGGAGACAGAGAGAGAGGCAGAGAGGGGGTGGAGGAGGAGAGATGAGGAAGCGAGGTCAGGAGACAGAGAGACAGAGAGAGGCAGGGAGAGGGGGTGGAGGAGGAGAGATGAGGAAGCGAGGGCAGGAGACAGAGAGACAGAGAGAGAGGCAGAGAGAGGAGGAGAGATGAGGAAGCGAGGGCAGGAGACAGAGAGACAGAGAGAGAGGCAGGAGAGAAAGAGAGGAGGCAGAGAGGGGGTGGAGGAGGAGAGATGAGGAAGCGAGGTCAGGAGACAGAGAGAAACCGGCATATAAAACATAAAGGCGTTGTGAGTGGGAATCAGTGAAAGAGCATGTATTATTTAGTGTTAAATCTAAAACCGCTTCATCATCACAGAGAGGGAAGAGAGGAGAGGAGAAAGGTACCGTACATATGAATGCTTTATGGGAAATCCACACAGAGAGAGAGCCTCCACACAGCTTCCACATCTCCTCTGCACTAGGACTGTACTGAGGGCTGAGGACACGTAGGCATACACACACACACACACACACAGAGCCTCCACACAGCTTCCACATCTCCTCTGCTCTAGGACTGTACTGAGGGCTGAGGACACGTACGCATGCACACACACACACACACACACACACACACACACACACACACACACACACACACAGACACACATTTCTTATTTACAATGATGGCCTACACCGGCCTAACCGGGGCGATGCTGGGCCAATTGTGCGCCGCCCTATGTGACTCACAATCACGTCCGATTGTGACACAGCCTGGATTCGAACCAGGGTGTCTGTAGTGACGCCTCAAGCACTGAGATGCAGTGCCTTAGCTAGCAATATGTTTTCTTCTCAAGGCTGTTTGAGGGAGAGATGGAGGGAAGGAAGAACAGAGAAAAGAAAGAATCATGTCTAGAGGTGATTGGTTTATATCATAGGAGACACTATACCTACCAGTCAGTAGATCAGCTGTACTACAATAAAGTTGTGGTAATATTGGAGACACTATACCTACCAGTCTGTAGATCAGCTGTACTACAATAAAGTTGTGGTAATATTGGAGACACTATACCTACCAGTCTGTAGATCAGCTGTACTACATTAAAGTTGTGGTAATATAGGAGACACTATACCTACCAGTCAGTAGATCAGCTGTACTACAATAAAGTTGTGGTAATATTGGAGACACTATACCTACCAGTCTGTAGATCAGCTGTACTACATAATTGAAATTAAGAATTTGTTCTTAACTGACTTGCCTAGTTAAATAAAGGTAAAATAAAATAAAATGTAAGGCAGTATTCACCCTGCCATGTGTGTGTGTGTGTGTGTGTGTGTGTGTGTGTGTGTGTGTGTGTGTGTGTGTGTGTGTGTGTAGCCTAATCCTGTCAGGAAAATCTTTGGAGGTGTCGGTGAAAACAGTGTTTCCTCACACCCAGTCTGTCTACCACCCTCCCTCCCTCCCTCCCTCCCTCCCTGTGCCTGCACTGCACACACACCCCCGCCCTTCAATATATTCAATATGGCCGCATCACACACGCTGGGAGATTAAAAACAACCCCTTTGTCCCCCCCCACAATGTGGGTTAACACACTTCCTGGTGCTCCACTGTCAGACGGACAGGCTGTCAGGCAGACAGCACTATGACACAGAGGCTACTATGACACAGAGGCTACTATGACACAGAGGCTACTATGACACAGAGGCTACTATTCAGTCGTTGTGGTAGTCCATATAGGCTTATTACACTGTCTGAGTATATTCTAGTCTACAGAAAGCATGATGGGTTCGTTTTATACTCCTGCCAGGTGATTGATAGCGATTTAATTTGGCATTCAATTAAAAATCATTGTAAGAGCAATAGTGGATTATTTAAATTGAACATTTATATAATGGTCCTTTCACTGGGGAATCAAAAACAGCTGTCATTATACAGAGACTCTATAGACTAGAGGTCATGTACATGGGTAACGTTATCTGTCATTATACAGAGACTCTATAGACTAGAGGTCATGTACATGGGTAACGTTATCTGTCATTATACAGAGACTCTATAGACTAGAGGTCATGTACATGGGAAACGTTATCTGTCATTATACAGAGACTCTATAGACTAGAGGTCATGTACATGGGAAACGTTATGTCATTATACAGAGACTCTATAGACTAGAGGTCATGTACATGGGAAACGTTATGTCATTATACAGAGACTCTATAGACTAGAGGTCATGTACATGGGAAACGTTATCTGTCATTATACAGAGACTCTATAGACTAGAGGTCATGTACATGGGAAACGTTATCTGTCATTATACAGAGACTCTATAGACTAGAGGTCATGTACATGGGAAATGTTATCTGTCATTATACGGAGACTCTATAGACTAGAGGTCATGTACATGGGAAACGTTATGTCATTATACAGAGACTCTATAGACTAGAGGTCATGTACATGGGAAACGTTATCTGCCATTATACAGAGACTCTATAGACTAGAGGTCATGTACATGGGAAACGTTATCTGTCATTATACAGAGACTCTATAGACTAGAGGTCATGTACATGGGAAACGTTATCTGTCATTATACAGAGACTCTATAGACTAGAGGTCATGTACATGGGAAACGTTATCTGTCATTATACAGAGACTCTATAGACTAAAGGTCATGTACATGGGAAATGTTATGTCATTATACAGAGACTCTATAGACTAGAGGTCATGTACATGGGAAACGTTATCTGTCATTATACAGAGACTCTATAGACTAGAGGTCATGTACATGGGAAACGTTATCTGTCATTATACAGAGACTCTATAGACTAGAGGTCATGTACATGGGAAACGTTATCTGTCATTATACAGAGACTCTATAGACTAAAGGTCATGTACATGGGAAATGTTATGTCATTATACAGAGACTCTATAGACTAGAGGTCATGTACATGGGAAACGTTATCTGTCATTATACAGAGACTCTATAGACTAGAGGTCATGTACATGGGAAACGTTATCTGTCATTATACAGAGACTCTATAGACTAGAGGTCATGTACATGGGAAACGTTATCTGTCATTATACAGAGACTCTATAGACTAAAGGTCATGTACATGGGAAATGTTATGTCATTATACAGAGACTCTATAGACTAGAGGTCATGTACATGGGAAACGTTATCTGTCATTATACAGAGACTCTATAGACTAGAGGTCATGTACATGGGAAACGTTATCTGTCATTATACAGAGACTCTATAGACTAGAGGTCATGTACATGGGAAACGTTATCTGTCATTATACAGAGACTCTATAGACTAGAGGTCATGTACATGGGAAACGTTATCTGTCATTATACAGAGACTCTATAGACTAAAGGTCATGTACATGGGAAATGTTATGTCATTATACAGAGACTCTATAGACTAGAGGTCATGTACATGGGAAACGTTATCTGTCATTATACAGAGACTCTATAGACTAGAGGTCATGTACATGGGAAACGTTATCTGTCATTATACAGAGACTCTATAGACTAGAGGTCATGTACATGGGAAACGTTATCTGTCATTATACAGAGACTCTATAGACTAAAGGTCATGTACATGGGAAATGTTATGTCATTATACAGAGACTCTATAGACTAGAGGTCATGTACATGGGAAACGTTATCTGTCATTATACAGAGACTCTATAGACTAGAGGTCATGTACATGGGAAACGTTATCTGTCATTATACAGAGACTCTATAGACTAGAGGTCATGTACATGGGAAACGTTATCTGTCATTATACAGAGACTCTATAGACTAGAGGTCATGTACATGGGGAAACGTTATGTCATTATACAGAGACTCTATAGACTAGAGGTCATGTACATGGGAAACGTTATCTGTCATTATACAGAGACTCTATAGACTAGAGGTCATGTACATGGGAAACGTTATCTGTCATTATACAGAGACTCTATAGACTAGAGGTCATGTACATGGGAAACGTTATCTGTCATTATACAGAGACTCTATAGACTAGAGGTCATGTACATGGGAAACGTTATGTCATTATACAGATACTATAGACTAGAGGTCATGCACCTCTGTCATTCACCACAGAATCGTCCTCCATTCCTTCCCATTCACCACAGAACCATCCTCCATTAATTCCCATTCACCACAGAATCGTCCTCCATTCCTTCCCATTCACCACAGAACCATCCTCCATTAATTCCCATTCACCACAGAACCATCCTCCATTCCTTCCCATTCACCACAGAACCATCCTCCATTAATTCCCATTCACCACAGAATCGTCCTCCATTCCTTCCCATTCACCACAGAACCATCCTCCATTAATTCCCATTCACCACAGAACCATCCTCCATTCATTCCCATTCACCACAGAACCATCCTCCATTAATTCCTGTTCACCACAGAATCGTCCTCCATTCCTTCCCATTCACCACAGAATCATCCTCCATTCATTCCCAATCACCACAGAATCATCCTCCATTAATTCCCATTCACCACAGAGCCGTCCTCCATTCACCACAGAACAGAGTATGTCAACTAATCTGCCTCAAAGCCTATTTTCAGCATATGACCATTCTCATTTTATTGTTAGGCCTATTCTTTATCACACATTCTATGGTGTGTGTGAAACCACCGTGCTGTATTAGCCTTATGGTTGTGTGTGTGTGTGTGTGTGTGTGTGTGTGTGTGTGTGTGTGTGTGTGTGTGTGTGTGTGTGTGTGTGTGTGTGTGTGTGTGTGTGTGTGTGTGTGTGTGTGTGTGTGTGTGTGTTGTAGTGTCTGGAGCTGTAGTACTCACAGAAAATGACAAACATCTTCATTAAGTGGTCCGGCTGTTTAGGGACCCATGTACCGTGTGATTGCAAACACACATTTCCTTTGTCATGACTTGACACCTGATTAATTGCAACCAGACTTCCCATATCCCATATGCTGAACATGTTCCCCTCCCCCACTGTAACGTATAATGTAATTAACTCAGATGAACCACACAATTGATCTGTTCTGAATTCTAGGGTGAGGAGTTCCAATAGTCATTATAGGGGGAGGACTCTAGTGTCTTTATAGGGGGAGGACTCTAGTGTCTTGATAGGGGGAGGACTCTAGTGTCTTTATAGGGGGAGGACTCTAGTGTCTTTATAGGGGGAGGACTCTAGTGTCTTTATAGGGGGAGGACTCTAGTGTCTGTATAGGGGAGGACTCTAGTGTCTTTATAGGGGGAGGACTCTAGTGTCTTGATAGGGGAGGACTCTAGTGTCTTTATAGGGGGAGGTCTCTAGTGTCTTGATAGGGGAGGACTCTAGTGTCTTGATAGGGGGAGGACTCTAGTGTCTTGATAGGGGGAGGACTCTAGTGTCTTGATAGGGGGAGGACTCTAGTGTCTTTATAGGGGAGGATTCTAGTGTCTTTACAGGGGGAGGACTCTAGTGTCTTTATAGGGGAGGATTCTAGTGTCTGTATAGGGGGAGGATTCTAGTGTCTTTATAGGGGGAGGACTCTAGTGTCTTTATAGGGGGAGGACTCTAGTGTCTTGATAGGGGGAGGACTCAACCTTCCCAAGTTCTCTCACGTCACCCCGCTCCTCCGCTCTCTCCACTGGCTTCCAGTTGAAGCTCGCATCCGCTACAAGACCATGGTGCTTGCCTACGGAGCTGTGAGGGGAACGGCACCGCAGTACCTCCAGGCTCTGATCAGGCCCTACACCCAAGCAAGGGCACTGCGTTCATCCACCTCTGGCCTGCTCGCCTCCCTACCATTGAGGAAGTACAGTTCCCGCTCAGCCCAGTCAAAACTGTTCGCTGCTCTGGCCCCCCAATGGTGGAACAAACTCCCTCACGACGCCAGGACAGCGGAGTCAATCACCACCTTCCGGAGACACCTGAAACCCCACCTCTTCAAGGAATACCTAGGATAGGATAAGTAATCCTTCTCACCCCCCCCCTTAATGATTTAGATGCACTATTGTAAAGTGGCTGTTCCACTGGATGTCAGAATGTGAATTCACCAATTTGTAAGTCGCTCTGGATAAGAGCGTCTGCTAAATGACTTAAATGTAATGTAAATGTAGTGTCTTTATAGGGGGAGGACTCTAGTGTCTTTATAGGGGGAGGACTCTAGTGTCTTTATAGGGGGAGGACTCTAGTGTCTTTATAGGGGGAGGACTCTAGTGTCTTTATAGGGGGAGGACTCTAGTGTCTTTATAGGGGGAGGACTCTAGTGTCTTTATAGGGGGAGGACTCTAGTGTCTTTATAGGGGGAGGACTCTAGTGTCTTTATAGGGGGAGGACTCTAGTGTCTTTATAGGGAGAGGACTCTAGTGTCTTTATAGGGGGAGGACTCTAGTGTCTTTATAGGGGGAGGACTCTAGTGTCTGTATATGGGGAGGACTCTAGTGTCTTTATCGGGGGAGGACTCTAGTGTTTTGATAGGGGGAGGACTCTAGTGTCTTGATAGGGGGAGGACTCTAGTGTCTTGATAGGGGAGGACTCTAGTGTCTTGATAGGGGGAGGACTCTAGTGTCTTGATAGGGGGAGGACTCTAGTGTCTTGATAGGGGGAGGACTCTAGTGTCTTTATAGGGGGAGGACTCTAGTGTCTTGATAGGGGGAGGACTCTAGTGTCTTGATAGGGGAGGACTCTAGTGTCTTGATAGGGGGAGGACTCTAGTGTCTTGATAGGGGGAGGACTCTAGTGTCTTTATAGGGGGAGGACTCTAGTGTCTTTATAGGGGAGGACTCTAGTGTCTTTATAGGGGGAGGACTCTAGTGTCTTGATAGGGGGAGGACTCTAGTGTCTTGATAGGGGGAGGACTCTAGTGTCTTGATAGGGGAGGACTCTAGTGTCTTGATAGGGGGAGGACTCTAGTGTCTTGATAGGGGAGGACTCTAGTGTCTTGATAGGGGGAGGACTCTAGTGTCTTGATAGGGGGAGGACTCTAGTGTCTTGATAGGGGGAGGATTCTAGTGTCTTTATAGGGGAGGACTCTAGTGTCTTTATAGGGGGAGGACTCTAGTGTCTTGATAGGGGGAGGACTCAACCTTCCCAAGTTCTCTCACGTCACCCCGCTCCTCCGCTCTCTCCACTGGCTTCCAGTTGAAGCTCGCATCCGCTACAAGACCATGGTGCTTGCCTACGGAGCTGTGAGGGGAACGGCACCGCAGTACCTCCAGGCTCTGATCAGGCCCTACACCCAAGCAAGGGCACTGCGTTCATCCACCTCTGGCCTGCTCGCCTCCCTACCATTGAGGAAGTACAGTTCCCGCTCAGCCCAGTCAAAACTGTTCGCTGCTCTGGCCCCCCAATGGTGGAACAAACTCCCTCACGACGCCAGGACAGCGGAGTCAATCACCACCTTCCGGAGACACCTGAAACCCCACCTCTTCAAGGAATACCTAGGATAGGATAAGTAATCCTTCTCACCCCCCCTTAATGATTTAGATGCACTATTGTAAAGTGGCTGTTCCACTGGATGTCAGAATGTGAATTCACCAATTTGTAAGTCGCTCTGGATAAGAGCGTCTGCTAAATGACTTAAATGTAATGTAAATGTAGTGTCTTTATAGGGGGAGGACTCTAGTGTCTTTATAGGGGGAGGACTCTAGTGTCTTTATAGGGGAGGACTCTAGTGTCTTTATAGGGGAGGACTCTAGTGTCTTTATAGGGGGAGGACTCTAGTGTCTTTATAGGGGGAGGACTCTAGTGTCTTTATAGGGGGAGGACTCTAGTGTCTTTATAGGGGGAGGACTCTAGTGTCTTTATAGGGGGAGGACTCTAGTGTCTTTATAGGGAGAGGACTCTAGTGTCTTTATAGGGGGAGGACTCTAGTGTCTTTATAGGGGGAGGACTCTAGTGTCTTTATAGGGGGAGGACTCTAGTGTCTTTATAGGGGGAGGACTCTAGTGTTTTGATAGGGGAGGACTTTGATAGGGGGAGGACTCTAGTGTCTTGATAGGGGGAGGACTCTAGTGTCTTGATAGGGGGAGGACTCTAGTGTCTTGATAGGGGAGGACTCTAGTGTCTTGATAGGGGGAGGACTCTAGTGTCTTGATAGGGGAGGACTCTAGTGTCTTGATAGGGGGAGGACTCTAGTGTCTTGATAGGGGGAGGACTCTAGTGTCTTGATAGGGGGAGTGTCTTGATAGGGGGAGGACTCTAGTGTCTTGATAGGGGGAGGACTCTAGTGTCTTTATAGGGGGAGGACTCTAGTGTCTTTATAGGGGGAGGACTCTAGTGTCTTTATAGGGGGAGGACTCTAGTGTCTTGATAGGGGGAGGACTCTAGTGTCTTGATAGGGGGAGGACTCTAGTGTCTTGATAGGGGGAGGACTCTAGTGTCTTGATAGGGGGAGGACTCTAGTGTCTTGATAGGGGGAGGACTCTAGTGTCTTGATAGGGGGAGGACTCTAGTGTCTTGATAGGGGGAGGACTCTAGTGTCTTGATAGGGGAGGACTCTAGTGTCTTTATAGGGGGAGGACTCTAGTGTCTTTATAGGGGAGGACTCTAGTGTCTTTATAGGGGGAGGACTCTAGTGTCTTGATAGGGGGAGGACTCTAGTGTCTTGATAGGGGGAGGACTCTAGTGTCTTGATAGGGGGAGGACTCTAGTGTCTTGATAGGGGAGGACTCTAGTGTCTTGATAGGGGGAGGACTCTAGTGTCTTTATAGGGGAGGACTCTAGTGTCTTTATAGGGGAGGACTCTAGTGTCTTTATAGGGGGAGGACTCTAGTGTCTTGGGGAGGACTCTAGTGTCTTGATAGGGGGAGGACTCTAGTGTCTTGATAGGGGGAGGACTCTAGTGTCTTGATAGGGGGAGGACTCTAGTGTCTTGATAGGGGGAGGACTCTAGTGTCTTTATAGGGGGAGGACTCTAGTGTCTGTATAGGGGGAGGACTCTAGTGTCTGTATAGGGGGAGGACTCTAGTGTCTTTATAGGGGGATTCTAGTGTCTGTATAGGGGAGGACTCTAGTGTCTTTATAGGGGAGGACTCTAGTGTCTTTATAGGGGGAGGACTCTAGTGTCTTTATAGGGGGAGGACTCTAGTGTCTTTATAGGGGGAGGACTCTAGTGTCTTTATAGGGGGAGGACTCTAGTGTCTTGATAGGGGGAGGACTCTAGTGTCTTGATAGGGGGAGGACTCTAGTGTCTTGATAGGGGGAGGACTCTAGTGTCTTTATAGGGGGAGGACTCTAGTGTCTTTATAGGGGGACTCTAGTGTCTTGATAGGGGGAGGACTCTAGTGTCTTGATAGGGGAGGACTCTAGTGTCTTGATAGGGGGAGGACTCTAGTGTCTTGATAGGGGGAGGACTCTAGTGTCTTGATAGGGGGAGGACTCTAGTGTCTTGATAGGGGGAGGACTCTAGTGTCTTTATAGGGGGAGGACTCTAGTGTCTTTATAGGGGGAGGACTCTAGTGTCTGTATAGGGGAGGACTCTAGTGTCTTGATAGGGGGAGGACTCTAGTGTCTTGATAGGGGGAGGACTCTAGTGTCTTGATAGGGGGAGGACTCTAGTGTCTTGATAGGGGGAGGACTCTAGTGTCTTGATAGGGGGAGGACTCTAGTGTCTGTATAGGGGGAGGACTCTAGTGTCTGTATAGGGGGAGGACTCTAGTGTCTTTATAGGGGGAGGATTCTAGTGTCTGTATAGGGGAGGATTCTAGTGTCTTTATAGGGGGAGGACTCTAGTGTCTTTATAGGGGGAGGACTCTAGTGTCTTTATAGGGAGAGGACTCTAGTGTCTTTATAGGGGGAGGACTCTAGTGTCTTTATAGGGGGAGGACTCTAGTGTCTTTATAGGGGGAGGACTCTAGTGTCTTTATAGGGGGAGGACTCTAGTGTCTTTATAGGGGAGGACTCTAGTGTCTTTATAGGGGGAGGACTCTAGTGTCTTTATAGGGGGAGGACTCTAGTGTCTTTATAGGGGAGGACTCTAGTGTCTTTATAGGGGGAGGACTCTAGTGTCTTTATAGGGGGAGGACTCTAGTGTCTTTATAGGGGGAGGACTCTAGTGTCTTTATAGGGGGAGGACTCTAGTGTCTTGATAGGGGAGGACTCTAGTGTCTTTATAGGGGAAGGACTAGTGTCTTTATAGGGGGAGGACTCTAGTGTCTTTATAGGGGAGGACTCTAGTGTCTTTATAGGGGGAGGACTCTAGTGTCTTGATAGGGGAGGACTCTAGTGTCTTGATAGGGGGAGGACTCTAGTGTCTTGATAGGGGAGGACTCTAGTGTCTTGATAGGGGGAGGACTCTAGTGTCTTGATAGGGGGAGGACTCTAGTGTCTGTATAGGGGGAGGACTCTAGTGTCTGTATAGGGGGAGGACTCTAGTGTCTGTATAGGGGGAGGACTCTAGTGTCTTTATAGGGGGAGGATTCTAGTGTCTTTATAGGGGGAGGATTCTAGTGTCTTTATAGGGGGAGGACTCTAGTGTCTTTATAGGGGGAGGACTCTAGTGTCTTTATAGGGGAGGACTCTAGTGTCTTTATAGGGGAGGACTCTAGTGTCTTTATAGGGGGAGGACTCTAGTGTCTTTATAGGGGAGGACTCTAGTGTCTTTATAGGGGGAGGACTCTAGTGTCTTTATAGGGGGAGGACTCTAGTGTCTTTATAGGGGGAGGACTCTAGTGTCTTTATAGGGGGAGGACTCTAGTGTCTTTATAGGGGGAGGACTCTAGTGTCTTTATAGGGGGAGGACTCTAGTGTCTTTATAGGGGAAGGACTAGTGTCTTTATAGCCAACAATCAAACCTCCCTTGATCCATTTAACAGTACATGTCAGGCTAGTTTACAAGATGAAATCCCAACACAAAGTCATTGCATATGTCTCTCCTCTCTACATGATGTACCAGTTGGCAGGCACCATGTCCTCTACAGAGAACACAGTGGAATAACATCACCACTGAGATACATATGAATCCCAGAAGCCTCCTTTTTCCATGCCCACCAGGAAGGAAGAGGGTTATAGTAACATACCATAGAGTAGTGTGAAAGGTACCCTTTACCCCCTGGCCTTCTACTCCTGTTAACACTGTCTCATCTAGCCCCATCTAATGCTGTCTCTCCCATCTAATGCTGTCTCTCCCATCTAGCTCCATCTAACACTGTCTCTCCCATCTAACCCTGTCTCTCCCATCTAGCTCCATCTAACACTGTCTCTCCCATCTAGCTCCATCTAACACTGTCTCTCCCATCTAACCCTGTCTCTCCCATCTAGCTCCATCTAACACTGTCTCTCCCATCTAACCCTGTCTCTCCCATCAAGCTCCATCTAACACTGTCTCTCCATCTAACCCTGTCTCTCCATCTAACCCTGTCTCTCCATCTAGTCCTGTCTCTCCATCTAACCCTGTCTCTCCATCTAACCCTGTCTCTCCATCTAGTCCTGTCTCTCCATCTAACCCTGTCTCTCCATCTAACCCTGTCTCTCCATCTAGTCCTGTCTCTCCATCTAACCCTGTCTCTCCATCTAACCCTGTCTCTCCATCTAGTCCTGTCTCTCCATCTAACACTGTCTCTCCCATCTAATGCTGTCTCTCCATCTAACCCTGTCTCTCCATCTAGCTCCATCTAACGCTGTCTCTCCCATCTAACCCTGTCTCTCCATCTAGCTCCATCTAACGCTGTCTCTCCCATCTAACCCTGTCTCTCCATCTAGCTCCATCTAACCCTGTCTCTCCATCTAGCTCCATCTAACGCTGTCTCTCCCATCTAACCCTGTCTCTCCATCTAGCTCCATCTAACGCTGTCTCTCCCATCTAACCCTGTCTCTCCATCTAGCTCCATCTAACCCTGTCTCTCCATCTAGCTCCATCTAACCCTGTCTCTCCATCTAGCTCCATCTAACGCTGTCTCTCCCATCTAACCCTGTCTCTCCATCTAGCTCCATCTAACGCTGTCTCTCCATCTAACCCTGTCTCTCCATCTAACCCTGTCTCTCCATCTAGCTCCATCTAACACTGTCTCTCCATCTAACACTGTCTCTCCCATCTAACCCTGTCTCTCCATCTAGCCCCATCTAAAACTGTCTCTCCATCTAACCCTGTCTCTCCATCAAACCCTGTCTCTCCATCAAACCCTGTCTCTCCATCTAGCTCCATCTAACCCTGTCTCCATATCTAGCCCCATCTAACCCTGTCTCCCCCATCTAGCCCTGTCTCTCCATCTAACCCTGTCTCTCCATCTAACCCTGTCTCTCCATCTAACCCTGTCTCTCCATCTAGCTCCATCTAACCCTGTCTCCATATCTAGCCCCATCTAACCCTGTCTCCCCCATCTAGTCCTGTCTCTCCATCTAACCCTGTCTCTCCATCTAACCCTGTCTCTCCATCTAGCCCCATCTAACGCTGTCTCTCCCATCTAACCCTGTCTCTCCATCTAACCCTGTCTCTCCATCTAGCTCCATCTAACCCTGTCTCCATATCTAGCCCCATCTAACCCTGTCTCCCCCATCTAGTCCTGTCTCTCCATCTAACCCTGTCTCACATATCTAGCCCCATCTAACCCTGTCTCCCCCATCTAGCCCTGTCTCTCCATCTAACCCTGTCTCCCTATCTAGCTCCATCTAGCCCTGTCTCCCCATCTAGCTCCACCTGGCCCTGTCTCCCCATCGTATATAGACTTGTTTATACTGTATTATTGACTGTATGTTTGTTTTGCTCCATGTGTAACTCTGTGTCGTTGTATGTGTCGAACTGCTTTGATTTATCTTGGCCAGGTCGCAATTGTAAATGAGAACATGTTCTCAGCTTGCCTACCTGGTTAAATAAAGGTGAAAAAGGTCTCCCCCGTCTAGCCCCATCTAACCCTGTCTCCCCCGTCTAGCTCCATCTAACCCTGTCTCCCCATCTAGCTCCATCTAACCCTGTCTCCCCATCTAGCTCCATCTAACCCTGTCTCCCCATCTAGCTCCACCTGGCCCTGTCTCCCAATCTAGCTCCATCTAACCCTGTCTCCCCATCTAGCTCCACCTGGCCCTGTCTCCCCATCTAGCTCCATCTAACCCTGTCTCCCCCATCTAGCTCTATCTAACCCTGTCTCCCCATCTAGCTCCATCTAACCCTGTCTCCCCCGTCTAGCTCCATCTAACCCTGTCTCCCCCATCTAGCTCCATCTAACCCTGTCTCCCCATCTAGCCCTGTCCCTCCATCTAGCCCTGTCTCTCCATCTAGCCCTGTCTCCCCCATCTAGCTCCATCTAGCCTTGTCTCCCCATCTAGCTCCATCTAGCCTTGTCTCCCCCATCTAGCTCCACCTAGCCTTGTCTCCCCCATCTAGCCTTGTCTCCCCATCTAGCTCCATCTAGCTCCATCTAGCCTTGTCTCCCCATCTAGCTCCATCTAGCTCCATTTAGCCTTGTCTCCCCCATCTAGCTCCACCTAGCCTTGTCTCCCCCATCTAGCCTTGTCTCCCCATCTAGCTCCATCTAGCCTTGTCTCCCCCATCTAGCTCCATCTAGCCTTGTCTCCCCATCTAGCTCCATCTAGCCTTGTCTCCCCCATCTAGCTCATCTAGCCTCGTCTCCCCCATCTAGCTCCATCTGGCTCCATCTAGCCTTGTCTCCCCCATCTAGCTCCAGCTAGCCTTGTCTCCCCATCTAGCTCCATCTAGCCTTGTCTCCCCATCTAGCTCCATCTAGCCTTGTCTCCCCCATCTAGCTCCATCTAGCCTTGTCTCCCCATCTAGCTCCATCTAGCCTTGTCTCCCCATCTAGCTCCATCTAGCCTTGTCTCCCCCATCTAGCTCCATCTAGCCTTGTCTCCCCATCTAGCTCCATCTCGCCTTGTCTCCCCATCTAGCTCCATCTAGCCTTGTCTCCCCCATCTAGCTCCATCTAGCCTTGTCTCCCCATCTAGCTCCATCTAGCCTTGTCTCCCCCATCTAGCTCCATCTAGCCTTGTCTCCCCATCTAGCTCCATCTAGCCTTGTCTCCCCATCTAGCTCCATCTAGCCTTGTCTCCCCATCTAGCTCCATCTAGCCTTGTCTCCCCCATCTAGCTCCATCTAGCCTTGTCTCCCCATCTAGCTCCATCTAGCCTTGTCTCCCCCATCTAGCTCCATCTAGCCTTGTCTCCCCCATCTAGCTCTATCTAGCCTTGTCTCCCCCATCTAGCTCCACCTAGTGTTGTCTCCCCCATCTAACCCTGTCTCCCCCATCTAGCTCCATCTAGCCCTGTCCCCACATCTAGCTCCATCTAGCCCTGTCTCCCCATCTAGCTCCATCTAGCCCTGTCTCCCCATCTAGCTCCATCTAATCCTGTCTCCCCATATAGCTCCATCTAGTCTTGTCTCCCCCATCTAGCCCTGTCTCCCCCATCTAGCTCCATCAAGCCCAGTCTCCCCCATCTAGCTCCATCTAGCTCCATCTCCCCAATCTAGCTCCATCTATCCTTGTCTCCCCCATCTAGCTCTGTCTCCCCATCTATTCCTGTCTCCCCATATAGCCCTATCTCTCCCATTTAGCTCCATCTAGCTCTGTCTCCCCCATCTAGCTCCTTCTAGCTCCATCTAGCTCTGTCTCCCCATCTATCCCCATCTAACCATCTCCCCCATTTGGCCCCTCTTAGCTCTGTCTCCCCCATTTAACCCCATCTAACCCGGTCTAGCCCTCTCTCCCCATCTTATCTCCCCTTTTCACCTAACAGAGTTACACTCTAACCTAAACAACAGAGTTACACTCTAACCCAAACAACAGAGTTACACTCTAACCTAAACAACAGAGTTACACTCTAACGTAAACAACAGAGTTACACTCTAACGTAAACAACAGAGTTACACTCTAACCTAAACAACAGAGTTACACTCTAACCTAAACAACAGAGTTACACTCTAACCTAAACAACAGAGTTACACTCTAACCTAAACAACAGAGTAACACTCCAACCGAGCCAGTCTGTCTGAAAGGGCAGAGAAGGACACAGTGGGACAGTGTGCATGATACTGTATTAATAGAGACAACAGGACTAGGAATGTCTTTACGCTGATCCATGGTACTGTACTAATAGAGACAACGGGACTAGGAATGTCTTTACACTGATCCATGATACTGTACTAATAGAGACAACAGGACTAGGAATATCTTTACGCTGATCCATGATACTGTACTAATAGAGACAAGAGGACTAGGAATGTCTTTACACTGATCCATGATACTGTACTAATAGAGACAACAGGACTAGGAATGTCTTTACACTGATCCATGATACTGTACTAATAAAGACAACAGGACTAGGAATGTCTTTACACTGATCCATGGTACTGTACTAATAGAGACAACAGGACTAGGAATGTCTTTACACTGATCCATGATACTGTACTAATAGAGACAACGGGATGGAGAGCTTGTCTTCTCTGTGTTTCTGCTGTCTTCATATTCTATGTGAGAAGAAGCAACATCAGAGAGCAAGAGAGAGAGACATTAAAGAAGAGAGTGATACTCACCATTAATGCAAATTCAGTACCTAAGCCAGAGTAGTGATGTCATTACGCCAGTCACGCAGTGACTTAAGCATCTTAAGGCTATCTGGCTCCCCAGGCTGAGGTGGAATGATTCACACACCAGGAAATAAAGGCAATAGTACCACAGATGAATTACTATGGAGATGAACACAACAGGATCCTTCCATCAGGAAGTAGTCCCACAGATGAATTACTATGGAGATGAACACAACAGGATCCTTCCATCAGGAAGTAGTCCCACAGATGAATTACTATGGAGATGAACACAACAGGATCCTTCCATCAGGAAGTAGTCCCACAGATGAATTACTATGGAGATGAACACAACAGGATCCTTCCATCAGGAAGTAGTCCCACAGATGAATTACTATGGAGATGAACACAACAGGATCCTTCCATCAGGAAGTAGTCCCACAGATGAATTACTATGGAGATGAACACAACAGGATCCTTCCATCGGGAAGTAGTCCCACAGATGAATTACTATGGAGATGAACACAACAGGATCCTTCCATCAGGAAGTAGTCCCACAGATGAATTACTATGGAGATGAACACAACAGGATCCTTCCATCGGGAAGTAGTCCCACAGATGAATTACTATGGAGATGAACACAACAGGATCCTTCCATCGGGAAGTAGTCCCACAGATGAATTACTATGGAGATGAACACAACAGGATCCTTCCATCGGGAAGTAGTCCCACAGATGAATTACTATGGAGATGAACACAACAGGATCCTTCCATCAGGAAGTAGTCCCACAGATGAATTACTATGGAGATGAACACAACAGGATCCTTCCATCGGGAAGTAGTCCCACAGATGAATTACTATGGAGATGAACACAGACTTACCCAATCTCATCTCTACACCAGTATCCAGTATTCTAGAGAAAGTCTTTTTACAGTCATTTGGATGGTTGTAAAAACCAATAGGGACCAGGTTGTGTAACAGCTTTGAGGCAATGTGCTGCTAGGTCTAAAAATACAAGAGTCAAGGTTGGTACAGAGGTAAAATGGCATGAACACACACACACACACACACACACACACACACACACACACACACACACACACACACACACACACACACACACACACACACACACACACACACACACACACACACACACACACACACACACACACACACAGAGAGAGAGAACAAGTAAAATGTGACTGTAGTCTATTTCCTGTTCTGTGTCAGTTGAGTTTACAATTATTGTCAGCTGGATTTAACGAGACACTATAATCAAGATGCCCTGGAGGTATTAAACAGCAGGCTGTAAACAATGACTAGAGAAAAGAAATGTGAGCTTCTTACTGCAGGCTGGGCAGCCATAAAGAGACCTTTCTCTGTTACACACATACACACAGGGGAGAGAGAGAGAGAGAGAGCGAGAGAGAGAGAGAGAGAGAGAAGAGAGAGAGAAGCGAGAGAGAGAAGAGAGAGAGGAGAGAGGAGAGAGAGAGAGAGAGAGAGAGAAGAGAGGGAGAAGCGAGAGAGAGAAGAGAGAGAGGAGAGAGAGAGAAGAGAGAGAGAGAGAGAGAGAGAGAGAGAGAGAGAGAGAGAGAGAGAGAGAGAGAGAGAGAGAGAGAGAGAGAGAGAAGAGAGAGAGGAGAGAGAGAGAGAGAGAGAGAGAGAGAGAGAGAGAGAGAGAGAGAGAGAGAGAGAGAGAGAGAGAGAGAGAAGAGAGAGGAAAATACAAATAAACAGGGAGACAGATGGAGGGAGAAATGAGAAAGAGGGTAATGAGAAAAGGCAAGAGAGAGTTGACAAGGGAGAGTTGGCATGGTAGAGCAAACAGAAGAGGTCTGAATGTCTAGGAGGTCTGAGAGAAGGTTAATATTGACTAAGTATAGTTCCATTCACACACAGTTACAGAGAGAAAACACAGCATTGGGCCCTTCCTGTTATTAGTATCACCAAAAGGAAAATGGTTTTCTCCTTCGCCTAGTGATGCATCTAATTTGGGACTCCTTTTCAGAAGAACCTTGAGGAGAATCAAACAGCACAGAGAGGATTCACACAGTCACACTGCTACTATTGTTTACATCCACTTCTAGTCTACCACAGAAACACACACACACACACACACACACACACACAGCTACTATTGTTTACCTCCACTTCTAGTCTACCACAGAAACACACACACACACACACACACACACTGCTACTATTGTTTACATCCACTTCTAGTCTACCACAGAAACACACACACACACACACACACACACACACAGCTACTATTGTTTACCTCCACTTCTAGTCTACCACAGAAACACACACACACACACACACACACACACACACACACTGCTACTATTGTTTACATCCACTTCTAGTCTACCACAGAAACACACACACACACACACACACTGCTACTATTGTTTACATCCACTTCTAGTCTACCACAGAAACACACACACACACACACACACACACACACACACACACACACACTGCTACTATTGTTTACATCCACTTCTAGTCTACCATAGAAACACACACACACACACACACACACACACACACACACACACACACACACACACACACACACACACACACACACAGTCATCAGCCCATGGTCGTGGTATTATTATTGGTATCTGTTGTTAGCTATCTAGGAGAGGATACAGTAGCTGATTGAAAGACCACCCAAAGATATGGCTGCCAGTGGACAATCACAAGACGTTGACTTTAGACATGTGATCTGTTTAGGATAGAACCTCATGGGCTCTGGCCCAAAGTAGTGCACTATATTGGGAAGGCCCAGACTTCCTTTTCCCCCAAAACATGGATCCCAACACGGATCAATGACCCACAGTTAAATTCCCTGTTTTACATGTAGTCCTGTGTTTACATTTACATGAGTGATTTAGCAGACGCTCTCATCCAGAGAGACTTACAGGAGCAATTAGGGTTCAGTGCCTCGCTCTCCTTTCATAAACACACACTGAAACTAAGATCAGTGCTGTGATAACTCAGAGTACAACACTGTATATATAACCACAGAGACCCTGTCAGACACTGTATCTAACAGAGACCCTGTCAGACACTGTCTCTAACAACAGAGACACCATGTCAGACACTGTATCTAACCACAGAGACCCTGTCAGACACTGTATCTAACAACAGAGGCACCATGTCAGACACTGTATCTAACAACAGACACCCTGTCAGACACTGTATCTAACAACAGAGACCCTGTCAGACACTGTATCTAACAACAGAGGCACCATGTCAGACACTGTATCTAACAACAGACACCCTGTCAGACACTGTATCTAACAACAGAGACCCTGTCAGACACTGTATCTAACAACAGAGGCACCATGTCAGACACTGTATCTAACAACAGACACCCTGTCAGACACTGTATCTAACAACAGACACCCTGTCAGACACTGTATCTAACAACAGACACCCTGTCAGACACTGTATCTAACAACAGAGACCCTGTCAGACACTGTATCTAACAACAGAGACCCTGTCAGACACTGTCTCTAACAACAGAGACACCCTGTCAGACACTGTATCTAACAACAGAGACCCTGTCAGACACTGTCTCTAACAACAGAGACACCCTGTCAGACACTGTCTCTAACAACAGAGACACCCTGTCAGACACTGTATCTAACAACAGAGACCCTGTCAGACACTGTCTCTAACAACAGAGACACCCTGTCAGACACTGTCTCTAACAACAGAGACACCCTGTCAGACACTGTATCTAACAACAGAGACCCTGTCAGACACTGTATCTAACAACAGAGACACCCTGTCAGACACTGTATCTAACAACAGAGACACAATGTCAGGCACTGTATCTAACCACAGAGACACCATGTCAAACACTGTATCTAACAACAGACACCATGTCAGACACTGTATCTAACAACAGAGACACCCTGTCAGGCACTGTATCTAACCACAGAGACACCATGTCAGACACTGTATCTAACAACAGAGACACCATGTCAGACACTGTCTCTAACAACAGAGACCCTGTCAGACACTGTCTCTAACAACAGAGACCCTGTCAGACACTGTATCTAACAACAGAGACACCCTGTCAGGCACTGTATCTAACAACAGAGACACCATGTCAGACACTGTCTCTAACAACAGAGACACCCTGTCAGACACTGTATCTAACAACAGAGACACCCTGTCAGGCACTGTATCTAACAACAGAGACACCATGTCAGACACTGTATCTAACAACAGAGACACCCTGTCAGACACTGTATCTAACAACAGAGGCACCATGTCAGACACTGTATCTAACAACAGAGACACCCTGTCAGACACTGTATCTAACAACAGAGACACCATGTCAGACACTGTCTCTAACAACAGAGACACCATGTCAGACACTGTCTCTAACAACAGAGACACCATGTCAGACACTGTATCTAACAACAGAGACACCATGTCAGGCACTGTATCTAACCACAGAGACACCATGTCAGACACTGTCTCTAACAACAGAGACACCATGTCAGACACTGTATCTAACAACAGAGACACCCTGTCAGACACTGTATCTAACAACAGAGACACCCTGTCAGGCACTGTATCTAACAACAGAGACACCATGTCAGACACTGTATCTAACAACAGAGACCCTGTCAGACACTGTATCTAACAACAGAGACACCCTGTCAGACACTGTATCTAACAACAGAGACACCCTGTCAGACACTGTATCTAACAACAGAGACCCTGTCAGACACTGTATCTAACAACAGAGACCCTGTCAGACACTGTATCTAACAACAGAGACACCATGTCAGACACTGTATCTAACAACAGAGACACCATGTCAGACACTGTATCTAACAACAGAGACACCATGTCAGACACTGTATCTAACAACAGAGACCCTGTCAGACACTGTATCTAACAGACACCCTGTCAGACACTGTATCTAACAACAGAGACACCCTGTCAGGCACTGTATCTAACCACAGAGACACCCTGTCAGACACTGTATCTAACAACAGAGACCATGTCAGGCACTGTCTCTAACAACAGAGACACCATGTCAGACACTGTCTCTAACAACAGAGACACCCTGTCAGACACTGTATCTAACAACAGAGACACCATGTCAGACACTGTATCTAACAACAGAGACACCCTGTCAGGCACTGTATCTAACAACAGAGACACCATGTCAGACACTGTATCTAACAACAGAGACACCCTGTCAGACACTGTATCTAACCACAGAGACACCATGTCAGACACTGTATCTAACAACAGAGACACCCTGTCAGACACTGTATCTAACAACAGAGACACCATGTCAGACACTGTATCTAACAACAGAGACACCCTGTCAGACACTGTATCTAACCACAGAGACACCATGTCAGACACTGTATCTAACAACAGAGGCACCATGTCAGACACTGTATCTAACAACAGACACCCTGTCAGACACTGTATCTAACAACAGAGACCCTGTCAGACACTGTATCTAACAACAGAGGCACCATGTCAGACACTGTATCTAACAACAGACACCCTGTCAGACACTGTATCTAACAACAGAGACCCTGTCAGACACTGTATCTAACAACAGAGGCACCATGTCAGACACTGTATCTAACAACAGACACCCAACAGACACCCTCAGACACTGTATCTAACAACAGACACCCTGTCAGACACTGTATCTAGAGACACCCTGTATCTAACAACAGAGACCCTGTCAGACACTGTATCTAACAACAGAGACCCTGTCAGACACTGTCTCTAACAACAGAGACACCCTGTCAGACACTGTATCTAACAACAGAGACCCTGTCAGACACTGTCTCTAACAACAGAGACACCCTGTCAGACACTGTCTCTAACAACAGAGACACCCTGTCAGACACTGTATCTAACAACAGAGACCCTGTCAGACACTGTCTCTAACAACAGAGACACCCTGTCAGACACTGTCTCTAACAACAGAGACACCCTGTCAGACACTGTATCTAACAACAGAGACCCTGTCAGACACTGTATCTAACAACAGAGACACCCTGTCAGACACTGTATCTAACAACAGAGACACAATGTCAGGCACTGTATCTAACCACAGAGACACCATGTCAAACACTGTATCTAACAACAGACACCATGTCAGACACTGTATCTAACAACAGAGACACCCTGTCAGGCACTGTATCTAACCACAGAGACACCATGTCAGACACTGTATCTAACAACAGAGACACCATGTCAGACACTGTCTCTAACAACAGAGACCCTGTCAGACACTGTCTCTAACAACAGAGACCCTGTCAGACACTGTATCTAACAACAGAGACACCCTGTCAGGCACTGTATCTAACAACAGAGACACCATGTCAGACACTGTCTCTAACAACAGAGACACCCTGTCAGACACTGTATCTAACAACAGAGACACCCTGTCAGGCACTGTATCTAACAACAGAGACACCATGTCAGACACTGTATCTAACAACAGAGACACCCTGTCAGACACTGTATCTAACAACAGAGGCACCATGTCAGACACTGTATCTAACAACAGAGACACCCTGTCAGACACTGTATCTAACAACAGAGACACCATGTCAGACACTGTCTCTAACAACAGAGACACCATGTCAGACACTGTCTCTAACAACAGAGACACCATGTCAGACACTGTATCTAACAACAGAGACACCATGTCAGGCACTGTATCTAACCACAGAGACACCATGTCAGACACTGTCTCTAACAACAGAGACACCATGTCAGACACTGTATCTAACAACAGAGACACCCTGTCAGACACTGTATCTAACAACAGAGACACCCTGTCAGGCACTGTATCTAACAACAGAGACACCATGTCAGACACTGTATCTAACAACAGAGACCCTGTCAGACACTGTATCTAACAACAGAGACACCCTGTCAGACACTGTATCTAACAACAGAGACACCCTGTCAGACACTGTATCTAACAACAGAGACCCTGTCAGACACTGTATCTAACAACAGAGACCCTGTCAGACACTGTATCTAACAACAGAGACACCATGTCAGACACTGTATCTAACAACAGAGACACCATGTCAGACACTGTATCTAACAACAGAGACACCATGTCAGACACTGTATCTAACAACAGAGACCCTGTCAGACACTGTATCTAACAGACACCCTGTCAGACACTGTATCTAACAACAGAGACACCCTGTCAGGCACTGTATCTAACCACAGAGACACCCTGTCAGACACTGTATCTAACAACAGAGACCATGTCAGGCACTGTCTCTAACAACAGAGACACCATGTCAGACACTGTCTCTAACAACAGAGACACCCTGTCAGACACTGTATCTAACAACAGAGACACCATGTCAGACACTGTATCTAACAACAGAGACACCCTGTCAGGCACTGTATCTAACAACAGAGACACCATGTCAGACACTGTATCTAACAACAGAGACACCCTGTCAGACACTGTATCTAACCACAGAGACACCATGTCAGACACTGTATCTAACAACAGAGACACCCTGTCAGACACTGTATCTAACAACAGAGACACCATGTCAGACACTGTCTCTAACAACAGAGACACCATGTCAGACACTGTCTCTAACAACAGAGACACCATGTCAGACACTGTATCTAACAACAGAGACACCATGTCAGGCACTGTATCTAACCACAGAGACACCATGTCAGACACTGTATCTAACAACAGAGACACCATGTCAGACACTGTATCTAACAACAGAGACACCATGTCAGGCACTGTATCTAACCACAGAGACACCATGTCAAACACTGTATCTAACAACAGACACCATGTCAGACACTGTATCTAACAACAGAGACACCCTGTCAGACACTGTATCTAACAACAGAGACACCATGTCAGACACTGTCTCTAACAACAGAGACACCATGTCAGACACTGTATCTAACAACAGAGACACCATGTCAGACACTGTATCTAACAACAGAGACACCATGTCAGACACTGTCTCTAACAACAGAGACACCAGATAATATCAGAGTGGATATCAGGTAGTGGAGACACCATGTCAGACGCCACTGTTGTTAGAGACAGTGTCTGACATTGTGTCTCTGTTGTTAGATACAGTGTCTGACAGGGTCTCTGTTGTTAGATACAGTGTCTGACAGGGTGTCTCTGTTGTTAGATACAGTGTCTGACAGGGTCTCTGTTGTTAGATACAGTGTCTGACATGGTCTCTGTTGTTAGATACAGTGTCTGACAGGGTGTCTCTGTTGTTAGATACAGTGTCTGACAGGGTGTCTCTGTTGTTAGATACAGTGTCTGACAGGGTGTCTGTTGTTAGATACAGTGTCTGACATGGTGTCTCTGTTGTTAGAGACAGTGTCTGACATGGTCTCTGTTGTTAGATACAGTGTCTGACATGGTCTCTGTTGACAGTGTCTGACATGGTCTCTGTTGTTAGATACAGTGTCTGACATGGTGTCTCTGTTGTTAGATACAGTGTCTGACATGGTCTCTGTTGTTAGATACAGTGTCTGACATGGTGTCTCTGTTGTTAGATACAGTGTCTGACATGGTCTCTGTTGTTAGATACAGTGTCTGACATGGTGTCTCTGTTGTTAGAGACAGTGTCTGACATTGTGGGTGTCTCTGTTGTTAGATACAGTGTCTGACATGGTGTCTCTGTTGTTAGATACAGTGTCTGACAGGGTGTCTCTGTTGTTAGATACAGTGTCTGACAGGGTGTCTCTGTTGTTAGATACAGTGTCTGACAGGGTGTCTCTGTTGTTAGATACAGTGTCTGACATGGTCTCTGTTGTTAGATACAGTGTCTGACAGGGTGTCTCTGTTGTTAGATACAGTGTCTGACATGGTCTCTGTTGTTAGATACAGTGTCTGACATGGTGTCTCTGTTGTTAGATACAGTGTCTGACATGGTGTCTCTGTTGTTAGATACAGTGTCTGACATGGTGCCTCTGTTGTTAGATACAGTGTCTGACAGGGTGTCTCTGTTGTTAGATACAGTGTCTGACATGGTCTCTGTTGTTAGATACAGTGTCTGACATGGTGTCTCTGTTGTTAGATACAGTGTCTGACAGGGTGTCTGTTAGATACAGTGTCTGACATGGTCTCTGTTGTTAGATACAGTGTCTGACAGGGTGTCTCTGTTGTTAGATACAGTGTCTGACAGGGTGTCTCTGTGGTTAGATACAGTGTCTGACAGGGTGTCTCTGTTGTTAGATACAGTGTCTGACAGGGTCTCTGTTGTTAGATACAGTGTCTGACATGGTGTCTCTGTTGTTAGAGACAGTGTCTGACAGGGTGTCTCTGTTGTTAGAGACAGTGTCTGACATGGTGTCTCCACTACCTGATATTCACTCTGATATTATCTGGTCTCTATTCAACGTCAGCCAGACAGAATACAACAACACCAGCAGGAAGGAACCAGGCAGACTCTTCTCCTACCTCCACTCCCTAAGCCAAGCACTTCAACGTGCATTAGGGGTTAGTGAGTGGAAGGAAATGGTATTGACTCAACGGCCACTAGCTATTTGACACAGCAGTATGAACTGAGACATAGGTGAAGTGTACTGGGGTGAAAGGTGATTGAATGTGTGTGTGCACATGTCTGGAGGAAAGCACATTGACTGCTTCACCTACAGCAGACTCTTTCAAATGTGTTATTGTGTGCCTGACAGACGGCAACAACCAACACAGAGGAAAGGCCAACAGCATAGCTTTCTGTTTAAAGGGTTATAACAAATACAGCAGGGGTCAACATGTTGATGTTCAGGTGTGAAGTCCTCTCCAATATCCCTCTTTTCACACAGCATGGCAGGAAGGTGAATCAGGGGGAAGCTAGCTGTAGAGTGTCACTGTGTTGAGATCAGTCTTTAACTATTCCCCCACCTCACTTCTCTCTCTTCTCTCTCTCTAGTCAGTGTGCCGAGTAATCGTGTTGTTTCATCCTGTGTCACGTGACACAAGGTTTATTTGAATGCAGGTCAGTGATGCCTGTGGTAATGTCAGTTTGGTTAATGGAAATGAGGATGTGGAGGGACAGAGAGTCCCAGACGCAGTTTGCATGTGGTGGTGGTGGTGGTGCTGTGTGTGTGTGTGTGTGTGTGTGTGTGTGTGTGTGTGTGTGTGTGTGTGTGTGTGTGTGTGTGTGTGTGTGTGTGTGTGTGTGTGTGTGTGTGTGTGTGTGTGTGTGTGAGTTCTCTGTGATTTCTCCTAGCCAGGGGCATCATGTCATGCTACAGTGAGCCCAGGGCCACAAACAGCGGGCAAATGACATGACTGACCACTCAAGCCTGACAGCATACACATACTGCTAATGACAAATCCTATTGTCCTGATCCATGATTGTTTTAGTAACCAGTCCAGGTGCTTGTAGTCATTATAGTCACCAGAACAGGGAGCAGCAGGACCATTATGTACTGTCCTCTGGTCATCCATTAAGTGTCTATTGTTAGTCATGTAGAGGCGAAAGAAACGCACATGTATTCAGGCGAGGTGCTATCTAGCAGAGTGGAACACTTAAAAACATAAAGGAGAGCCGCACACTCTAGAAGCTCAAAAACATTTATGTCAAACGTTTCAACAAACAAGCTGTCTTCATCAGGGTATATACATGTACCTGAATTAACAATGTCAGAGCACTTCAGAGGGACATGTCACAAGGGATTATTCACTGTGTGTACTGACCTGAGATCAGTCAACAAAAACACACCTTTTTTTACAAAGGACTGTCCCCAGATTCAGACCAGAGGACATGCAGTGTACAAATTGTTAGGCCTGATCTAACCGTTATTACCACCTCCTCTTCCTCTTGACCAATAGCGTGATATCCCAGTCCTAACAACCCACATGGATCAACTGAAGGTCCATTGCCTCCAGCAGAGAAATGGCCAGACAGACCACTTTAACCTCTGGTCTTAATGAGAGATGGTGGTCGAAGCCAGACTATGGCCTACAAGGCCTTCAGGGCCTGGGGAGTGGGTAGACACTCCTGCCCACTTTGGATGATCGATCTGTGGACCCCTTAGCCTTAGGGCTGACTGGAGGCCTGGCCTTGAGCAAGCTAAGCTGCCCTGGCCTCTGACTATTCTGACAAGGCTTCTAGCATTTATATAAGACATTAGACACACAGGGATTAGTACAGGAGGCACAGCTGTTGGTCAAAAGCAGTGCACTCTGTGGGGAATTGGGTGTCATTTGGCATGCAGACCTTGATTTCTGTGAACTGAAGAGAGCCTACACAATTTCCGGTACCAGGTAGATATATTAAACAGTCTCCAGTACCAGATATATATATTAACAGTCTCCAGTGCCAGATATATATATATATATATTAAACAGTCTCCAGTATTAGATATATATATATTAAACAGTCTCCAGTACCAGATATATAAATATATTAAACATTCTCCAGTATTAGATATATATATATATATTAAACAGTCTCCAGTATTAGATATATATATATTAACAGTCTCCAGTACCAGATATATATATTAACAGTCTCCAGTATCAGATTAATATATATAGTCTCCAGTACCAGATATATATATATATATATTAACAGCTGTTGGGGTTGAGTTGGGATGGGCTCTCCCAGACAGTACATGACAGTGTCTGGGTTTCCTGGAGACACAGGAAGTGGTATATCTGTTGGCTTTGAGTTGGGATGGGCTCTCCCAGACAGTACATGACAGTGTCTGGGTTTCCTGGAGACACAGGAAGTGGTATATCTGTTGGGGTTGAGTTGGGATGGGCTCTCCCAGACAGTACATGACAGTGTCTGGGTTTCCTGGAGACACAGGAAGTGGTATATCTGTTGGGGTTGAGTTGGGATGGGCTCTCCCAGACAGTACATGACAGTGTCTGGGTTTCCTGGAGACACAGGAAGTGGTATATCTGTTGGAGTTGAGTTGGGATGGGCTCTCCCAGACAGTACATGACAGTGTCTGGGTTTCCTGGAGACACAGGAAGTGGTATATCTGTTGGCTTTGAGTTGGGATGGGCTCTCCCAGACAGTACATGACAGTGTCTGGGTTTCCTGGAGACACAGGAAGTGGTACAGCTGTTGGCTTTGAGTTGGGATGGGCTCTCCCAGACAGTACATGACAGTGTCTGGGTTTCCTGGAGACACAGGAAGTGGTATATCTGTTGGGGTTGAGTTGGGATGGGCTCTCCCAGACAGTACATGACAGTGTCTGGGTTTCCTGGAGACACAGGAAGTGGTATATCTGTTGGGGTTGAGTTGGGATGGGCTCTCCCAGACAGTACATCACAGTGTCTGGGTTTCCTGGAGACACAGGAAGTGGTATATCTGTTACCGCCACCAGATAAAAATGAATTCTGTATATTTTTTCAATCTGTGAGGAAAGAAATGATGCAGTGTTTTTAACCCTACAGGCATGTGCTGTGAGTGGAGACTTAGCATGTGAAGGGACAACACACAGCACATGGAACGTGACTACAGTGGTGCTCTCTATCTCTCTCTGTCTTTCTGTCTCAGTGCACATCTGTCTGCGCAGAACACACACACACACCATTCACAACCCATGAGACAGTGGCTCCACACACACACACACTCACTCACTCACTCACTCACTCACTCACTCACTCACTCACTCACTCACTCACTCACTCACTCACTCACTCTGTGTGCAGACCTGTAGTCTCCATGAGCCCATCTCTCTGAAAAAGACACTTCAGTCACAAACGCTGTGGCAGCTCTTGACAGTCCCACTGCTTTAGAAGAGATACTATCAGGGCTAATGAAAGGACAGAGAGCAGCCAGACATACTGCAGCCAGACGTACTGCAGCCAGATATACTGCAGCCAGGCATACTGCAGCCAGGCATACTGCAGCCAGACATACTGCAGCCAGACATACTGCAGCCAGACATACTGTACTGCAGACGGACATACTGCAGCCAGGCATACTGCAGCCAGACATACTGCAGCCAAACATACAGCAGCCAGACATACTGTACTGCAGCCAGACATACTGCAGCCAGACATACTGCAGCCAGGCATACTGCAGCCAAACATACAGCAGCCAGACATACTGTACTGCAGCCAGACATACTGTACTGCAGCCAGACATACTGTACTGCAGCCAGACATACTGCAGCCAGACATACTGCAGCCAGGCATACTGCAGCCAGGCATACTGCAGCCAGGCATACTGCAGCCAGACATACTGCAGCCAAACATACAGCAGCCAGACATACAGCAGCCAGACATGCTGTACTGCAGCCAGACGTACTGTACTGCAGCCAGGCATACTGTATTGCAGCAATACATACAGCAGCCAGATGTACTGCAGCCAGGCATACTGCAGCCAGGCATACTGTACTGCAACCAGACGAACAGCAGCCAGACATAGAGTAGCCAGGCATACTGCACTGCAGCCAGACATACAGCAGCCAGACATACAGCAGCCAGACATACAGTAGCCAGACATACTGCAGCCAGACATACTGCAACCAGACATACTGTTCAGCAGCAAGACATACTGTACTGCAGCCAGACATACTGCACTGCAGCCATACATACTGCAGCCAGACATACTGTACTGCAGCCAGACATACTGCACTGCAGCCAGACATTCTGCAGCCAGACATACTGGACTGCAGCCAGACATACTGGACTGCAGCCAGACATACTGCAATGCAGCCAGACATACTGCACTGCAGCCAGACATACTGCACTGCAGCCAGACATACTGTACTGCAGCCAGACATACTGTACTGCAGCCAGACGTACTCTACTGCAGCCAGGCGTACTCTACTGCAGCCAGACATACTGCACTGCAGCCAGACATACTGCACTGCAGCCAGACATACTGGACTGCAGCCAGACATACTGCACTGCAGCCAGACATACTGCACTGCAGCCAGACATACTGCACTGCAGCCAGACATACTGCACTGCAGCCAGACATACTGCACTGCAGCCAGACATACTGCACTGCAGCCAGACATACTGCACTGCAGCCAGACGTACTGTACTGCAACCAGATGTACTGCACTGCAGCCAGACATACTGCAGCCAGACATACTGTACTGCAGCCAGACATACTGTACTGCAGCCAGACACACTGCACTACAGCCAGACACACTGCACTACAGCCAGACACACTGTACTGCAGCCAGACACACTGCACTGCAGCCAGACATACTGTACTGCAGCCAGACATACTGCACAGCAGCCAGACATACTGCACTGCAGCCAGACATACTGCACTGCAGCCAGACATACTGTACAGCAGCCAGACATACTGCACTGCAGCCAGACATACTGCACTGCAGCCAGACATACTGTACAGCAGCCAGACATACTGCACTGCAGCCAGACATACTGTACTGCAGCCAGACATACTTTATTATTGCACTGCAGCCAGACATACTGCACTGCAGCCAGACATACTGCACTGCAGCCAGACATACTGTACAGCAGCCAGACATACTGCACTGCAGCCAGACATACTGTACTGCAGCCAGACATACTGCACTGCAGCCAGACATACTGCACTGCAGCCAGACATACTGTACAGCAGCCAGACATACTGCACTGCAGCCAGACATACTGCACTGCAGCCAGACATACTGCACTGCAGCCAGACATACTGCACTGCAGCCAGACATACTGCACTGCAGCCAGACACAGTGTTTATTATTGCTAGTTCAATTCCACTACAAACTGTATGATTATAAATGTTAAAGTGTTCTGCTGCACTGCTGCAGTGATCTTATCTTTTAGATCGATTCCAACAGTTATTTTAAATTGTCTCATTAAGCCGTTCACCTAGAGCCATGTAAGTAAATGCATGTTTTTCCAGTTCCCAGAGAAACACTGTGCTATCGCAATCTCTATGGCAACACCAGTCTTCACTTATTCTGAGGAGAAATGTCTGTTTCCAGTTGATGTTAGAGGAACCAATGTGTTCAACCTGATCGAGCAGAGGGTTAGAGGAACCAATGTGTTCAACCTGATCTAGCAGAGGGTTAGAGGAAGCCATGTGTTCAACCTGATCTAGCAGAGTGTTAGAGGAACCAATGTGTTCAACCTGATCTAGCAGAGGGTTAGAGGAAGCCATGTGTTCAACCTGATCTAGCAGAGGGTTAGAGGAACCAATGTGTTCAACCTGATCTAGCAGAGGGTTAGAGGAAGCCATGTGTTCAACCTGATCTAGCAGAGGGTTAGAGGAACCAATGTGTTCAACCTGATCTAGCAGAGTGTTAGAGGAAGCCATGTGTTCAACCTGATCTAGCAGAGTGTTAGAGGAACCAATGTGTTCAACCTGATCTAGCAGAGGGTTAGAGGAAGCCATGTGTTCAACCTGATCTAGCAGAGGGTTAGAGGAACCAATGTGTTCAACCTGATCTAGCAGAGTGTTAGAGGAAGCCATGTGTTCAACCTGATCTAGCAGAGGGTTAGAGGAGCCAATGTGTTCAACCTGATCTAGCAGAGGGTTAGAGGAAGCCATGTGTTCAACCTGATCTAGCAGAGGGTTAGAGGAGCCAATGTGTTCAACCTGATCTAGCAGAGGGTTAGAGGAAGCCATGTGTTCAACCTGATCTAGCAGAGGGTTAGAGGAACCAATGTGTTCAACCTGATCTAGCAGAGTGTTAGAGGAACCAATGTGTTCAACCTGATCTAGCAGAGGGTTAGAGGAACCAATGTGTTCAATCAGTTAATGCCTTACATATCCACTATATCTGATACAGGCTATCAGTCAATGCCTTAAAGTGTCACTGCAGGGGTTGAATGCAGGAGTGACACATGTCAGAGCTGTCGTAGGGGGACTGTACCAGTGCCTGCTGGTTTTCCAAACAACAGAGAAAGTACACAGTACTCAAAACTAAAACAGTACTCAAAAACTAGTGTCGCATAAAATGCAACACTACCAAATTCCATTAAGGTGGCAATGTTTCCTGTACCAGCAGGCAATTCCAGTTCTTTGCTGGGTTATATTGGAATCGAAGTCGGCATCAGGAGAGGATTTTGATGAGGGAAAACCAGGTTCCAAAACAATGGATTACAACGACGGTACAAGGAAGCTTGATGCAAACAGCACTCAGATGAGCAACATGAAAAGGATATTGATAGTCAGACAAATTCTAGTCAATTCATCTATAATTCATTGTACTGTAGTCGTTTTTTAAAACCTCATCTGTGGACTGACTTTGGCATCCCGAGGCGGTAACAGTGTGAATAGGCAATGAGGAAAGGAGACATTTTTGCATATCTGTGCAAGAGATAATCAATTATTTAAAAAAGTTATCTTACTGCCACAATCCTTGAGGGATTATCGTACATGATAGAGAGGACCTTGACACACCAACCAGGCACATGTAAAGGTTGGACACAGTGTACACTAGACAATGAGAGAGCCCTATATCATCATTTCAAACTCTAATTGAATAGGATGTCTAAGGTAATATAGGCCAGACTCACGTTCCAGATACATCTCCCAGAGCAGTGACCAAACACCTAGAGCTTTGGAGAGAAAGAAACAACATTCCCATGTGCAGTAGGACCACCCCTGTCATAAAGGACCCTACAGTGCAGTAGCACAACCCCTGTCATAAAGGACCCTACAGTGCAGTAGCACAACCCCTGTCATAAAGGACCCTACAGTGCAGTAGCACATCCCCTGTCATAAAGGACCCTACAGTGCAGTAGGACAACCCCTGTCATAAAGGACTCTACAGTGCAGTAGGACAACCCCTGTCATAAAGGACCCTACAGTGCACTAGGACAACCCCTGTTATAAAGGACCCTACAGTGCAGTAGCACCACCCCTGTCATGAAGGATCCTACAGTGCAGTAGCACAACCCCTGTCATAAAGGACTCTACAGTGCAGTAGCACAACCCCTGTCATAAAGGACCCTACAGTGCAGTAGCACAACCTCTGTCATAAAGGCCCCTACAGTGCAGTAGGACAACCCCTGTCATAAAGGACTCTACAGTGCAGTAGGACAACCCCTGTCATAAAGGACCCTACAGTGCACTAGGACAACCCCTGTTATAAAGGACCCTACAGTGCAGTAGCACCACCCCTGTCATGAAGGATCCTACAGTGCAGTAGCACAACCCCTGTCATAAAGGACTCTACAGTGCAGTAGCACAACCCCTGTCATAAAGGACTCTACAGTGCAGTAGCACAACCCCTGTCATAAAGGACTCTACAGTGCAGTAGCACAACCCCTGTCATAAAGGACCCTACAGTGCAGTAGGACAACCCCTGTCATAAAGGACGCTACAGTGCAGTAGGACAACCCCTGTCATAAAGGACCCTACAGTGCAGTAGGACAACCCCTGTCATAAGGGACCCTACAGTGCAGTAGCAGAACCCCTGTCATAAAGGACCCTATGACAATTGGGTCCTTTTTCCACCACTGCTGTTTCCTATCTGTATCAGTGATATTATTTCATGTGCTAGCACAACCCCTGTCATAAAGGACCCTACAGTGCAGTAGCACAACACCAGTCATAAAGGACTCTACAGTTTACTTTACTATCTTTATTTTTGACAACTTCTACTTTTACTTCACTAAATAATGTACTTTTTACTCCATACATTTTCCCTGACCCCAAAAATTACTCATAACATGTTTAATGCTTAGCAGGCCAAGAAAACAGTCTAATTCACACACTAATCAAGAGAACATCCCTGGTCACCCCTACTGCTTCTGATCTGGCAGACTCACTGAACACATGCTTTGTTTTTAAATGATGTCTGAGTGCTGGAGTGTGCCCCTGGCTATCCATAAATTAAAAAAACAAGAAAATGGTGCCATCTGGTTTGCTTAATATAAAGAATTTGAAATTATTTATACTTTTACATTTACTTTTGATATTTAAGTATATTTAAAATCAAATACTTTGACTTTTACATAAGTAGTATTTTACAGGGTGACTTTCACTTAAGTACTTAAGTCATTTTCTATTAAGGTATATTTACTTTTACTCAAGTATGACAATTGGGTCCTTTTTCCACCACTGCTGTTTCCTATCTGTATCATGTCTACTCTGCTACTGTAGCTAGTGATATTATTTCATGTGTGTGTGTGATCCAACACTTCCACCACACTCCCAAGATATCTGATCCCAGGACAGGAGTGACCTCATATAATAAGGGAAAGACCAGACACCACCGTGGGAGAACCATGTGATACCCATTCCACATCATTCAGTTGCATTACCCTCACTACTGGTCCTATTGTGAAGTAACACATTCTGTGGTGCGGTAGTACTTTATAGAGCTATATCTTTCAGCCAATACGCTCACATCATACTAGCTCCTGCATAGAACAGGCTGTACACACTGTAGCAGCTTTGACTTTGTTAAAGAACGTTCACGTTTTGCATATTTCATTAAATAAAAGCGATGAGACTGAAGCTGAACACGAGGTAACAATGAGGAAGGGGTTATTCTCATCTAACAGGTGGATCAAACTGTAGGAGTGAAAACAACAACTGTGAGACGCAGTCCTAACTGAGAGTGGGTAGACAGGCAGGCAGTGTGTTGCAAAGTGTTTACAGAGAGCTGGGTAAGGGTTAAGTAGGCTTTGTGACTAAGAGATCAGAGTGGAGGGAGAGGAGGAGAGAGTACTCTACAGGAGGAGTACCACCAACAGTAGCAGTGGGCTGAGGGTAAATACCAGATCTGTCTCTGCAAGCCTGGGAAAATACTGGGCACCAGCACCACGACACGATGCACATCAAAGAATACATCCAGCACACAACCATACGAACATAGCATAGCCCAGTGTTTCCCAGCTCCAGTCCTCCAGTACCACCAACAGTACTCTACAGCAGTGTTTCCCAGCTCCAGTCCTCCAGTACCACCAACAGTACTAGACCTGGACTAAACAACATTCTGAATGAGGAATCTCCAGGAAACAGAACTGTGAAGAATAGAGCGTGATTGAGTTAGAACTGCCACAGTTTTGTAAAGATTCTCAGTCTTATTTAGAAGGCCTGTCTTATTGTCTTATTTAAAAGGCCTGTCTTATTGTCTTATTTAGAAGGCCTGTCTTATTTATTGTCTTATTTAGAAGGCCTGTCTTATTGTCTTATTTAGAAGGCCTGTCTTATTTAGAAGGCCTGTCTTATTTATTGTCTTATTTAGAAGGCCTGTCTTATTTATTGTCTTATTTAGAAGGCCTGTCTTATTGTCTTATTTAGAAGGCCTGTCTTATTGTCTTATTTAGAAGGCCTGTCTTATTGTCTTATTTAGAAGGCCTATCAAAGCTAAAAGACAGCTGAAATAAACATGATGAATGTTCCGTTCAACCAGCCCAGCTGAGCATCAGACTAGCAGACTGAATCCTGAGTGTTATTCCTCCTCTGGCATCTCTTTCATTCAGATAGAAAAGCATGTCAGACATTCATCCATAATACATATGTCTGTCTGGCAGGGTGTTCCAAATGGCACCCTATTCCCTATATAGTGCACTCTACTTTAGACCAGAGCGACATTCCCTATATAGTGCACTACTTTAGACCAGAGCCCTATTCCCTATATAGAGCACTACTTTAGACCAGAGCCCTATTCCCTATATAGTGCACTACTTTAGACCAGAGCCCTATTCCCTATATAGAGCACTACTTTAGACCAGAGCCCTATTCCCTATATAGTGCACTACTTTAGACCAAAGCCCTATTCCCTATATGCTGCACTACTTTTCACCAGATCCCTAGGGACCCTGTTAAAGAGTAATGCACTCCATAGTGTAGATAATAGGGTACCATTTGGAACGGAGTGCATCTCTCCCAAAATAAAGCTTTCTGTTGGTCGCGGTCCAAGTCATTAAAAAGGTAATTATCTGGGAAGAGCTGCAAAGTGTTAAAATTCACAATTTAATTGGGATATTGGAAGACAATGGGATGAGACAAATAGTAAGGGGAATAATTATGCCAAATAAATTCAGATAAGCAATTAGCTTTTATAATCTGATTCTCTCTCTCACACAGCGGTGCAAACCAAGGAAATGCTGCAACCATGACACATTATCAACTACAAAGAGTGTAATGTTAACAAAAAATGCTAAGTCAAAAACATACATAACGAAAGAGTCGTCTTCACTTATACATGCCATTCTAAATGGTTGAACGCATCACATCGTCACAATGCAGCTCATTGGCTACTGAGAGATGTGATTGAATATTTCCAACCTATTTGTCAACATTCTTATCAGGTTGATACATACAGTATAATACATCACAGTTATTATTAGTTCTTATCAGGTTGATACATACAGTATAATACACCACAGTTATTATTAGTTCTTATCAGGTTGATACATACAGTATAATACATCACAGTTATTATTAGTTCTTATCAGGTTGATACATACAGTATAATACATCACAGTTATTATTAGTTCTTATCAGGTTGATACATACAGTATAATACATCACAGTTATTATTAGTTCTTATCAGGTTGATACATACAGTATAATACATCACAGTTATTATTAGTTCTTATCAGGTTGATACATACAGTATAATACATCACAGTTATTATTAGTTATTATCAGGTTGATACATACAGTATATTACACCACAGTTATTATTAGTTATTATCAGGTTGATACATACAGTATAATACATCACAGTTATTATTAGTTCTTATCAGGTTGATACATACAGTATATTACATCACAGTTATTATTAGTTCTTATCAGGTTGATACATACAGTATAATACATCACAGTTATTATTAGTTCTTATCAGGTTGATACATACAGTATAATACACCACAGTTATTATTAGTTATTATCAGGTTGATACATACAGTATAATACACCACAGTTATTATTAGTTCTTATCAGGTTGATGATAATATCTTATGAGGTTTATCTGTGTCTGGTACAGAGGACTGTGTCTGGTACAGAGGGCTGGTTCAGAGGGCTGGTTCAGAGGGCTGTGTCTGGTTCAGAGGGCTGGTTCAGAGGGCTGTGTCTGGTTCAGAGGGCTGGTTCAGAGGGCTGTGTCTGGTTCAGAGGGCTGTGTCTGGTACAGAGGGCTGTGTCTGGTACAGAGGGTTGTGTCTGGTACAGAGGGCTGGTTCAGAGGGCTGTGTCTGGTACAGAGGGCTGTGTCTGGTACAGAGGGCTGGTTCAGAGGGCTGTGTCTGGTTCAGAGGGCTGTGTCTGGTACAGAGGGCTGTGTCTGGTACAGAGGGCTGTGTCTGGTTCAGAGGGCTGGTTCAGAGGGCTGTGTCTGGTTCAGAGGGCTGTGTCTGGTACAGAGGGCTGTGTCTGGTTCAGAGGGCTGTGTCTGGTTCAGAGGGTTGGTTCAGAGGGCTGTGTCTGGTTCAGAGGGCTGTGTCTGGTACAGAGGGCTGTGTCTGGTACAGAGGGCTGTGTCTGGTTCAGAGGGCTGGTTCAGAGGGCTGTGTCTGGTACAGAGGGCTGTGTCTGGTTCAGAGGGCTGTGTCTGGTTCAGAGGGCTGGTTCAGAGGGCTGTGTCTGGTTCAGAGGGTTGGTTCAGAGGGCTGTGTCTGGTTCAGAGGGCTGTGTCTGGTACAGAGGGCTGTGTCTGGTACAGAGGGCTGTGTCTGGTACAGAGGGCTGTGTCTGGTTCAGAGGGCTGGTTCAGAGGGCTGTGTCTGGTTCAGAGGGCTGTGTCTGGTACAGAGGGCTGTGTCTGGTTCAGAGGGCTGTGTCTGGTTCAGAGGGCTGTGTCTGGTTCAGAGGGCTGTGTCTGGTACAGAGGGCTGTGTCTGGTACAGAGGGCTGTGTCTGGTACAGAGGACTGTGTCTGGTTCAGAGGGCTGTGTCTGGTACAGAGGGCTGTGTCTGGTTCAGAGGGCTGTGTCTGGTACAGAGGGCTGTGTCTGGTTCAGAGGGCTGTGTCTGGTACAGAGGGCTGTGTCTGGTACAGAGGGCTGTGTCTGGTACAGAGGGCTGTGTCTGGTACAGAGGGCTGTGTCTGGTACAGAGGGCTGTGTCTGGTTCAGAGGGCTGTGTCTGGTACAGAGGGCTGTGTCTGGTACAGAGGGCTGTGTCTGGTTCAGAGGGCTGTGTCTGGTACAGAGGGCTGTGTCTGGTTCAGAGGGCTGTGTCTGGTACAGAGGGCTGGTTCAGAGGGCTGTGTCTGGTTCAGATGGCTGTGTCTGGTTCAGAGGGCTGGTTCAGAGGGCTGTGTCTGGTACAGAGGGCTGTGTCTGGTACAGAGGGTTGTGTCTGGTTCAGAGGGCTGTGTCTGGTACAGAGGGCTGGTTCAGAGGGCTGTGTCTGGTACAGAGGGCTGTGTCTGGTACAGAGGGCTGTGTCTGGTTCAGAGGGCTGTGTCTGGTACAGAGGGTTGTGTCTGGTTCAGAGGGCTGTGTCTGGTACAGAGGGCTGGTTCAGAGGGCTGTGTCTGGTACAGAGGGCTGTGTCTGGTACAAAGGGCTGTGTCTGGTTCAGAGGGCTGTGTCTGGTACAAAGGGCTGTGTCTGCAGGTTGTTTGATGAAAGTCAAGCTCATTTGTATACTATCTCTAAGAGGGATATCTCTCATAACCACAGTAAACAGATGGTAGATTCATGATAATCTATGCCATTATCGAGGCGTAGTTGAAGATGGTGGAGAAGAGGAGTCATCATACTGTATCTAACGACAGACCTGCCCTTTCAATCTGATGCAGTGATAAAACAGAGTGCTATCAGCACAGAGCTGGATGGAGACATACATTATGACCAGAGGCAAAAAGCCTGTTAGAGAAAGGGACTGTAGGCCCTAACGCAGGGCTCTCTGACAGGAAAATGCTGTGCCTCCTAAAAAAGAGACAGGTCATCAGTTTTCTCCAGCCGAGAGAGAGTGTGAGAGAGTGTGAGAGAGTGAGAGTGAGAGTGAGAGTGAGAGTGAGAGTGAGAGTGACAGACAGACAGACAGACAGACAGACAGACAGACAGACAGACAGACAGACAGACAGACAGACAGACAGACAGACAGACAGACAGCGCATGCTATGGGGTATTATTCTCCTCCCAAGGGTGCGAGAGGGTAATTAACCTTTAATCACATTGAATTGTCCATTTAAAAGATAACGTGTGATAGTATAAAATATTCATTTCGTCACCTGAGAGAGAGAGAAGAATTTGGGCCCATATTTTAATACCAGTCAGACCTCAGTCTTTCCAGCCCACGTCTCAGAGACCAATTCATCTAACAGGAGAATCTCAGTAGAAATCATAACAAGAAGATCCCATGACTTTATTCCACTTCAGACAAAACTCCTGTTTTGAGGCTAAACGACAGATAATCCGCAAAGTTTAAACCATTTAATTATCAAATCTTATCTGATTATCTGATTATTAGTGGTTTGAGTGGAGGATTAAACTGGCATACGCTCAAATTGAATCATCGATTGACCACAGGCTGCAGTGATTCTGAGAGTGACAGAGAGAGCTGTAAATCTAATCTAATCAGGCCGGGCCTTCCAGGGCCAGCCCACTAAAACACACAGCTAGCAGGCAGCATATAGCCAACACAGCACGCACACACACAGCAAACACAGTACATACTGTACACAGCTAAACACAAGGCACAGTGGAGACGACAACAGACCAGCCTGACAGTAACAACACCCACCAACCTCACAAGAGGGGTGTGGCATAACCACTGCAGTGACAGGTAATTGACCTCTACAGTAACAACACCCACCAACCTCACAGAGGGGTGTGGCATAACCACTGCAGTGACAGGTAATTGACCTCTACAGTAACAACACCCACCAACCTCACAGAGGGGTGTGGCATAACCACTGCAGTGACAAGTAATTGACCTCTACAGTAACATAAACATTGCCTCTACCTTAATAAATAGTTCTATAGATCCTATATGTATCGTAAGGGACCATCACTGCTGTAGAGTAACTGGTCTCATGTCTCATCAGGTGACATAGCCTCTTTATCTATAGGACACATCTACGACAGGTCAGGTGACATAGCCTCATTATCTATAGGACACATCTACTACAGGTCAGGTGACATAGCCTCACTATAGGACACATCTACTACAGGTCAGGTGACATAGCCTCATTATCTATAGGACACATCTACTACAGGTCAGGTGGCATAGCCTCATTATCTATAGGACACATCTACTACAGGTCAGGTGGCATAGCCTCATTATCTATAGGACACATCTACTACAGGTCCGGTGCATAGCCTCATTATCTATAGGACACATCTACTACAGGTCAGGTGGCATAGCCTCATTATCTATAGGACACATCTACTACAGGTCAGGTGGCATAGCCTCATTATCTATAGGACACATCTACTACAGGTCAGGTGACATAGCCTCATTATCTATAGGACACATCTACTACAGGTCAGGTGACATAGCCTCATTATCTATAGGACACATCTACTACAGGTCAGGTGGCATAGCCTCATTATCTATAGGACACATCTACTACAGGTCAGGTGACATATCCTCATTATCTATAGGACACATCTACTACAGGTCAGGTGACATAGCATCATTATCTATAGGACACATCTACTACAGGTCAGGTGACATAGCATCATTATCTATAGGACACATCTACTACAGGTCAGGTGACATACCCTCATTATCTATAGGACACATCTACTACAGGTCAGGTGACATATCCTCATTATCTATAGGACACATCTACTACAGGTCAGGTGGCATAGCCTCATTATCTATAGGGCACAAATATTGCAATACAAAGGTTTAGGATCTTGTGTTTATCTGTGGCACACTGGCCGATCTGGTAATTGAAGGACATAAAACACACTGCTACCCTTAGGACCAGAATCATGGGAGGGAGGGAGGGGGAGGGAGGGAGGGAGGGAGGGAGGGAGGGAGGGAGGGAGGGAGGGAGGGAGGGAGGGAGGGAGGGAGGGGAGGGAGGGAGGGAGGGAGGGAGGGAGGGAGGGCAGTTTAATGCTCTATTGGGGACGGTTAGACTTCCATACTTTATGATGCAGTAACATCCATAATAAAAGCAGAAGTTAAATATAATCACCCCAGGACCAAATGGTTCCTTGTGAGCAGAGATGGGAGGGGAATGTGAAAGATGGGGAGTGTGTGCCACTAGCAGAGATTACAGCCAGCATCACAGGACCAGCTTCCTCCCACCACCACTTCCTCTTCCTCTCTGAGGAGGAAGGCAGACAGACCATAGACATAAAGACCCGTCTCCTCTAATTGGTTTATCAGTGGGCCGCCACATCCTCCATCCACAACCACAAACCCCGTGCGCTCATAAATTACATCCCCAAATTGAGCCTGTACGCTTGTTCAGTGTTCAGCCTCTTCATCTGTGAACAGACCAGCTGCTGAACCGTTTATCTTCACCACAAAGACATTCTGTATTAGTTTCAGCCCCCGAAAGCCTCCACTGAAGCCACAGAATGGGCTTCTCTGTCGGCCCAGACGGGTAGGAGAGGTTAGTGATGTAGGATACAGACTCCGTTCAACTGGACTTCATTTTCCCACACCACTCAGATAGTGATGCTACTTCTCCAGTCAGTACAAAGCACGGACCACCCTTCTGACAGCTTGGCGGTAGGACAGATCTATGGGACAGACCTTGAGGAGGATGCTGATTAAAAAACAAACATAAAAGTTGTATTTGTCTATAGATAGGTAGTATGGGAGAACCTTGTGGAAATCAGGGGGAATGTATACACTGATATAAAAGGCTTATGATGTAATGTTCTATAGATTGTTCTAGAAACCGTATACATATACAGTACAGGCTCACGAAGGGCCCTAAATTACATTTCGCTGTCAAATGAATCACTTCATAAAATTAAATATGGGTTGTGAATGTGATTGAAAACAAACAAAGCTGCCAGGCATGGAAGAAATATTTTAGTTCCCCTCCCACATAATGCTGAGTATAGATCTTTGACGCACGCACGCACGCACGCGCACACACACACACACACACACACACACACACACACACACACACACACACACACACACACACACACACACACACACACACACGTGGCAGAGGGAAGAATCCGTCACAGACTGACAGAATCTATTATGCTCTCAGAAAACGTGTTTAATAATCATTGTTATGAGCTTACGTCTGGTTGGTTTATTTAAACGACTCTCAACATGTGACCATAGAAGTCTTAAAGCCATTGGTTGTTTGGGTGAGGAGAGAATGCGGCCTAGTTGAATGGTTACTTTGACCTAAATCTCAGAGCTGAGATAAAGATTTCACTGTTTGGGATAATATTTTGAACCTTCCGTAGACCTCCTGTACAAGGCATTAAGATCAACATACAATGTACAAGGCATTAAGATCAACATACTATGTACAAGGCATTAAGATCAACATACAATGTACAAGGCATTAATCTCACTATACTATGTACAAGGCATTAAGATCACCATACTATGTACAAGGCATTAAGATCACCATACTATGTACAAGGCATTGAACTCACCATACTATGTACAAGGCATTAATCTCACTATACTATGTACAAGGCATTAATCTCACTATACTACTGTACAAGGCATTAAACTCACCATACTATGTACAATGCATTAATCTCACCACACTATGTACAATGCATTAATCTCACCATACTATGTACAAGGCATTAAACTCACCATACTATGCACAAGGCATTAAACTCACCATACTATGTACAATGCATTAAACTCACCATACTATGTACAATGCATTAAACTCACCATACTATGCACAATGCATTAATCTCACTATACTACTGTACAAGGCATTAAACTCACCATACTATGTACAAGGCATTAAATTCACCATACAATGTACAAGGCATTAAATTCACCATACAATGTACAAGGCATTAAATTCACCATACTATGTACAAGGCATTAAACTCACCATACTATGTACAAGGCATTAAACTCACCACACTATGCACAAGGCATTAAACTCACCATACTATGTACAAGGCATTAAACTCACCATACTATGTACAAGGCATTAAACTCACCATACTATGTACAAGGCATTAAACTCACCATACTATGTACAAGGCATTAAACTCACCATACTATGTACAAGGCATTAAACTCACCATACTATGTACAAGGCATTAAACTCACCATACTATGTACAAGGCATTAAATTCACCATACTATGTACAAGGCATTAAACTCACCGCACTATGTACAAGGCATTAAACTCACCACACTATCTATAAGGCATTAAACTCACCATACTATGTACAAGGCATTAATCTCACCACACTATCTATAAGGCATTAAACTCACCATACTATGTACAAGGCATTAGCATATTATTTGTTCACAGTGAAAAGAACATCTGCCACAAAGTCAAAAATAATGTTTTTTTTCACACCTAATTAAAGCCAAAGATCAACTTTAAATGAATCAAATCCTCTGATTATGAATTATTATCTTTCATAAACCATCCATAAACCATGTCTGCACTTTAGCTCATGACAGACGGAAAGAGATTGCAGATTTGCCTCCAAAAACCAACTTTGTCAGTCAATGTCAATTTAAATCCTACCAAATATTTTTTAAACAGTAACCTGTAAACCTCTCCCTGTATAAACTCAAATGGATAAAAAGTTGCAACACTTTTACTGTGTGAAGTCCTGATGAACAATTCTCACCTTCCATAAACCTTCATTGTACTATATAGGAAAGGGGGAGACCTCGTCAGTTGTACAAGTGACTGACTTCAACTGAAATGTGTCCTCTGCATTTCACCCTCTGAATCAGAGAGGTGCCTTAATCCACATCCACGTCTTTGGTGCCCGGGGCTTGTGGCAGTTGGAGAGAGAGTTTGGGACGATTTTCCTCCTAAAAGAAACTGCCACATTTCACTCAATGTCAATGTAGATCTCCCCAAACAGCGACCTTTGAACTCTCCAGTCACAGACCCCATTGAATGTGGTGATTTCCCAACAAGAGCTTTGGCTTTAATTCGCTCTCTCTGGACATAAGCAGGTCTTACATCTTACATCAGGAAACAGGCCACCAGTGGCATTTACTGAGCAATTAAAAATGGCACAAACGTCTGAACTGCCAAGACAACAAAGGGTGTGTGTGTGTGTGTGTGTGTGTGTGTGTGTGTGTGTGTGTGTGTGTGTGTGTGTGTGTGTGTGTGTGTGTGTGTTTCTGCTGAAATACAGCTACTGAAAACTACTGTACTACCAGTCCAGTATAACTCTGGGTCCGTCTCCTCCTTGACCTCCCCACTCACCCATCTGTTGCCCATGGCAATGGGGTGGATCTGAGTGGCTGCTCTGGGGTTTTATCCATCTCTCACTGAGCCACTATTTAAATAACCTGCCCAAGTTGATATTTCAGCACCTCATCTTCAAACACAATCAAAATGGATGAATGATGATGAGAGCAGAAATCTATTCAGCGTGCATCTACAGAAGCCTCACAGCAGGGTCTTTATCATTAAGTCATCATAGAGGGCAGAGAGTGGAGGGGGAGGGAGAGTAGGGGAGAGGTGGAGAGATGTAGAAAGGGAAGAGAGGTGGAGAGATGGGAGAGGGGAGAGGAAGAGAGGGGAGAGAAGGGAAAGGAGAGAGGTAGAGAGGGGAAAGAGGAGGGGAGAGCAGAGAGAGGTAGAGAGAGGAGAGAGATGGAGAGGGGAGAGAGGTGGAGTTAGAGGAAGGACGGAGGGGGGAAGTGGAGACGGGAGGGAGAGGGGAGAGATGGGGAGAGGGGAGAGGTGGGGAGAGGGGAGGGAGAGGGGAGAGGTGGGGAGAGGGGAGGGAAAGGTGAGAGGTGGGGAGAGGGGAGAGGTGGGGAGAGGGGAGGGAGAGGTGAGTGGTGGGGAGAAGGGAGAGGTGAGGAGAGGGGGAGAGGGGATGGAGGGGTGAGAGGTGGGGAGAAGGGAGAGGTGGGGAGAAGGGAGGGAGAGGGGAGAGGTGGGGAGAAGGGAGAGGTGGGGATAGGGGGGAGAGGTGGGGAGAAGGGAGAGGTGGGGAGAAGGGAGGGAGAGGGGAGAGGTGGGGAGAAGGGAGAGGTGGGGAGAAGGGAGAGGTGGGGAGAAGGGAGAGGTGGAACATGCCATGTCGTCTTTCATTATCCTCATGGTTCACGGCGTTACGCTTCAGAAGAGCTCTGGCACAGCTGGTGCTGTCAACATGTCTCTCCCCTCTTCTCCTCTCCTCTCCTCCTGCCAGAGGTGTACCAGGCCAACTCTCTTTGTTCTGTATATGGAGTGTGTGGTAGTTAGACTAACCCTCACTGGGTCATCAAAACCATAACTTTCTCCACAAGACCATGGGACCTGGGCAGTGCGTGGGTGACTAGAGATGACCACTGCTGTTAGTCCATCTGGCCTGGCAGTGCCATTGGGCTCTACATGGTTTTGACCATTAATAACTGACTGAATGACTGACTGACTTATTAATGCATTGATGAAAAAGCCAAAAACACAGCAAGCTGGATTTCACCAGCAGGAAAACAACAACAGCTGTTCGAGGTAGTCACTATGGCAACCTCACGTACTTACCAGAACCATTAGATATCTCCTGTATGAAATTTCCCCCATTTTCCAATCCATCAATCTCTAACCAGTCAAGTTAATTTAATGTGGTTCCTGATCTGATAAAACAACAAGCACAACCATTGCAGCTCTATGCTGAGAGCTGAGGGCTGGGTTCCCCCCAGACAGTGGCTGTATGCTGAGAACTGAGGGCTGGGTGCCCCTAGACAGTGGCTCTATGCTGAGAGCTGAGGACTGGGTGCCCCTAGACAGTGGCTGTATACTGAGAGCTGAGGGCTGGGTGCCCCCCAGACAGTGGCTGTATGCTGAGAGCTGAGGGCTGGGTTCCCCCCAGACAGTGGCTGTATGCTGAGAGCTGAGGGCTGGGTGCCCCCCAGACAGTGGCTGTATACTGAGAGCTGAGGGCTGGGTGCCCCCCAGACAGTGGCTGTATACTGAGAACTGAGGGCTGGGTGAAGGGAGGTAGACACCAGCGACTACAATCATGTGTCTTTGTCTTCTGTAATGTCCTCAGGGAATATGTTGTTGAATCTTGACTGAGGGGGACGATGGGAATATGTTGTTGAATCTTGACTGAGGGGGACGATGGGAACATGTTGAATCTTGACTGAGGGGGACGATGGGAACATGTTGAATCTTGACTGAGGGGGACGATGGGAACATGTTGAATCTTGACTGAGGGGGACGATGGGAACATGTTGTTGAATCTTGACTGAGGGGAAGATGGGAACATGTTGTTGAATCTTGACTGAGGGGGAAGATGGGAACATGTTGAATCTTGACTGAGGGGGACGATGGGAACATGTTGTTGAATCTTGACTGAGGGGGACGATGGGAACATGTTGAATCTTGACTGAGGGGGAAGATGGGAACATGTTGTTGAATCTTGACTGAGGGGGACGATGGGAACATGTTGAATCTTGACTGAGGTGGAAGATGGGAACATGTTGTTGAATCTTGACTGAGGAGGAAGATGGGAACATGTTGAATCTTGACTGAGGGGGACGATGGGAACATGTTGAATCTTGACTGAGGGGGACGATGGGAACATGTTGTTGAATCTTGACTGAGGGGGACGATGGGAACATGTTGAATCTTGACTGAGGGGGATGATGGGAACATGTTGTTGAATCTTGACTGAGGGGGACGATGGGAACATGTTGAATCTTGACTGAGGGGGACGACGGGAACAAGATCCCATATAAGGCTCTCATATAAGGCTCTGTCTTATGTTAATGTCTTAGTTAGTTAGTTGAGCTGACCATTAGTCCTGGTTGGGGTTCAAAGCTGGGAAGTAGAGTTATGGATAACCAGGTTCAACTCTGACCTCTGGTTATATCCTACAGCCCAGGCTCAGAGTTTTCCCTGGTCATGTCTCAGGGTCATATCTCCCTAAGTATGACCGATGCCGTAACCCACACCACAAAGGACAACATTTGGAAACAGCATCATGAAACAGCTCACATGCTGCAAACCCCTTCAAACCCCACACAGACAAACACAGTGACATTCATAAAACCCTTTCAAACCCCACACAGACAAACACAGTGACATTCATAAAACCCCTTCAAACCCCACACAGACAAACACAGTGACGTTCATCAAACCCCTTCAAACCTCACACAGACATACACAGTGACATTCATAAAACCCCTTCAAACCCCACACAGACAAACACAGTGACATTCATCAAACCCCTTCAAACCTCACACAGACATACACAGTGACATTCATAAAACCCCTTCAAACCCCACACAGACAAACACAGTGACATTCATAAAACCCTTTCAAACCTCACACAGACAAACACAGTGACATTCATAAAACCCCTTCAAACCCCACACAGACAAACACAGTGACGTTCATCAAACCCCTTCAAACCTCACACAGACATACACAGTGACATTCATAAAACCCCTTCAAACCCCACACAGACAAACACAGTGACATTCATCAAACCCCTTCAAACCTCACACAGAGACATTCATCAAACCCCTTCAAACCCCACACAGACAAACACAGTGACATTCATCAAACCCCTTCAAACCTCACACAGAGACATTCATCAAACCCCTTCAAACCCCACACAGACAAACACAGTGACATTCATCAAACCCCTTCAAACCTCACACAGAGACATTCATCAAACCCCTTCAAACCCCACACAGACAAACACAGTGACATTCATAATAGCTATTTATTTCCTCCCACTACACCAGTTCTCAGGCTTTTCCCAAAGTAGCATATCACAACAACCATGGAATCATCATCAGCACCATGTGGGGTCTACGAATCAGAGGATCACACACACACACACACACACACACACACACACACACACACACACACACACACACACACACACACACACACACACACACACACACACACACACACACCAGAGAATAATGCCACCGGACATCTGTCAACATGTCACCAATCAAACACACCCTGGTATATACAGAATTCATTGTCCTGGTCACTACAGAAATATCTCAAAACATCTGTTCAATGGCCCTTACCAACGGACTATTGACTTGTGTTTAACTTTTCATTTTTTACCAGATTATAATTTGGGAAGGGGGACTTGTTGTCAACATGTCAAACAAATATCTATATACAGTATCAGCATGAAATAATATCAGCCTCACAATAGGCCCAGATTTGTCTCTACATGGGACCATCTGATAAGGCCTACTGTAGTCAGTAGAAACATAACAGTGGCCTACTGTAGTCAGTAGAAACATAACAGTGGCCTACTGTAGTCAGTAGAAACATAACAGTGGCCTACTGTAGTCAGTAGAAACATAACGGTGGCCTACTGTAGTCAGTAGAAACATAACGGTGGCCTACTGTAGTCAGTAGAAACATAACAGTGGCCTACTGTAGTCAGTAGAAACATAACGGTGGCCTACTGTAGTCAGTAGAAACATAACAGTGGCCTACTGTAGTCAGTAGAAACATAACGGTGGCCTACTGTAGTCAGTAGAAACATAACAATGGCCTACTGTAGTCAGTAGAAACATAACAGTGGCCTACTGTAGTCAGTAGAAACATAACAGTGGCCTACTGTAGTCAGTAGAAACATAACAGTGGCCTACTGTAGTCAGTAGAAACATAACGGTGGCCTACTGTAGTCAGTAGAAACATAACAATGGCCTACTGTAGTCAGTAGAAACATAACGGTGGCCTACTGTAGTCAGTAGAAACATAACAGTGGCCTACTGTAGTCAGTAGAAACAACAGTGGCCTACTGTAGTCAGTAGAAACATAACAGTGGCCTACTGTAGTCAGTAGAAACATAACGGTGGCCTACTGTAGTCAGTAGAAACATAACGGTGGCCTACTGTAGTCAGTAGAAACATAACGGTGGCCTACTGTAGTCAGTAGAAACATAACAGTGGCCTACTGTAGTCAGTAGAAACAACAGTGGCCTACTGTAGTCAGTAGAAACATAACAGTGGCCTACTGTAGTCAGTAGAAACATAACAGTGGCCTACTGTAGTCAGTAGAAACATAACGGTGGCCTACTGTAGTCAGTAGAAACATACCAATGGCCTACTGTAGTCAGTAGAAACATAACAGTGGCCTACTGTAGTCAGTAGAAACATAACAGTGGCCTACTGTAGTCAGTAGAAACATAACAGTGGCCTACTGTAGTCAGTAGAAACATAACAATGGCCTACTGTAGTCAGTAGAAACATAACAGTGGCCTACTGTAGTCAGTAGAAACATAACAGTGGCCTACTGTAGTCAGTAGAAACATAACGGTGGCCTACTGTAGTCAGTAGAAACATAACAATGACCTACTGTAGTCAGTAGAAACATAACAATGGCCTACTGTAGTCAGTAGAAACATAACGGTGGCCTACTGTAGTCAGTAGAAACATAACGGTGGCCTACTGTAGTCAGTAGAAACATAACGGTGGCCTCCCAAATGGGACACTATTCCCTACATAGTGCACTACTTTTGGCCAGTGCCATTTGGGACGCAAGCATATACTGTGTGTGAAGCATTTGCATTGCTGTTTGGAGTCAATGGAGCTCAGGGGATTCTACCTGTGAGATCCCCCTGACGTTCTGAACCTCACAGATGGTGATGATGTGGAGTTGGGGGGAATCTATAGCCCACGTCAGCTTTACCCGGTATAGCAGGCCTTGACCTATATAAACTGACACCAACCACAGACTAGGCCTACAACGGTATTATTATACTACTGGGAAGAAACGTCTCGTTAATCGTTATTGGTTATTACCGCGTGTCACGACGCAAAGGGCAGAGAGCACATGCATAGGTCGCATGCACAAAAGAGCCTATAATAATTGCTGCAGCGTGAAATGTCTGTGTCGGTCTACGTGGTTGCTGCACCCGCTTTCTCCTCTCAAATGTCTCACATCTTTAGGAAACATAGGCCTATATAGGCCTCATCACTAAACTGTTACCTAATTGATAGGCTTCCAATAGGGAATTCATTCACGATGATATAATTTACAGCTGGCCATGCCATTGATAGACGAGACATCAATAGCCGAATCCCTTGAACTATAATGCCGGCCGGCAAAACATATTTTCTCCACACAAAGGATGGAATATAGCATAATAAATTAATTAATATGGTAAATTAAATAATAATTATCATCACACGATAAGCAGCCACCACAAACTAGACAACGACAATAATGTATTTTATCATAGCCTAGAGACGCTCTGAATCACATTGCCGCTTATTGCTGCCTGTGTTGTCCTTTGATCAAATGATGTTCCTTTCATCTCTAAAAACACCGACATAATGTCGAGCCTCCATATTCACACCTGACGCCAACAACATAAATATCAGCAACATCATCGGTTTCTATGGGAAATCCACAACTCGACCGCCATCCCATCCTTTCTTGGACTTGACACATTCATCCACTGCGCCAAATGCGCATTATTCACATAGCAAAGCAGCGAGGATTTCATCATACATACACAGCACAGCCTACACAAGACAACAGCATAAAAAAAATCATAACCACCAGCAGAAAAATTCTATTAAAAGAGCCCACAAATCTCACCTGTTAAAGCAAACGTGGACAGGGTTTTCCCTCTTCTCGCAGCTGTAGGAATAGAAGAGGATGAGTTGGTTTTTGTCTCCTGTCTCCGGGCAGTGCTCTGACTCGTTCCCTGCTGCAGCCTCACAGCCTGTGGTCCTCTGCTCCGTTCTCCGGTTCGAGCACCAGCTCCCTCTTCCCGAGCCGCTGTCAAACGAGCAGCGCTCTTGCTGCCGCCGTCTCGCGCACGCGCAACCCACCGCTCCGGTGCAGGAAGAATGCAGGAGCTCAGGAACGAACGGAGCGCGCAGCTGCAGCGACCCCGGCTAATGAGCGGCTGCGACCGGACCTGCAGACAGGTGGATGGATGATTGGAAGAAAGAAAAAAATATTGAAAAAAGATGGATGATTAAAAAAAATAGATGACAAATAATAGATGGATGATGGTGTGCTGTGGATAAAACAATAATTGTGCAGCAGTAGACCTTTTATATCTGCCCTATGAATTAGTCATGTTTGGTGATAAAGATTAGCACTCTGTAGGCTAGGCTTGGTGTTTGATACTGCTATAGGCTGGGAATCCAGACCCCAAAATAGGAACGTTTTGTACAGTACCATATTTAATTTGGGGAGGGGTTAGGGGGATATGATGAACATATTGTGAGAGAATCACTGATGATTTAGGACGTATCTGTTCCAGAGATCAAATTCTGGAAAAATGTAGGCCGACAGTAGGACACACGTGCCATCGTCACCAGCCATAGGACAGGTGGCTAATGGGAGTCGTTTAAACCAGTGGTTCTCAATTTGCGGCCCAATATTCGGATCAGGGAAAAATAATCGCCAAAATACAATCTGGAAAACAAGGTAACAACATTCCTATCTCATTCACTGTCAAGAATATAATTTTGTCCTTATTCTTGATGAAGAATGTTAATAGACTCACTAGTTTGAGACCACAAAATCAACCAAAATGGCGCTGTTAATAGTTCTATATTAAAAGTATTATGATTGCAGAAAAACATTTCTGAGATTAAATTATTTAAAAGTAGAAATTCATTTGAATTTCTACACACTTTTTACCTGGTTTAAGTGTTAAAGTTCAGACTGTTTTTTTCTGTTTTTTCTTTACTCAAGGACAAGGAAGACTCCCGTGACCCACAAGTTGAACATCGCTGGTCTAAACACATCTTCATGTAAATAGTAGTGAGTGTCAAACTCTTTGGTGCATCTCCATATCACATTACCGTGTATTAGATTAGACTGGTATTTGATTAGACTGGGTTGAGTGAGGACAAGGATGAACTCACACGCTCCCTTCCACTCAAGCACACACAGTAGCCTGAACAGACATCTTTATCATTATGTAAATGGTTCCCTCATTCTTAACCATGTCTGGTCTCGTTCATAACTGCTGTCCCAACATTAGTCATGTTCATAACTGTCCAACCATGTCCCAACATTAGTCTAAGTCTCATTCATAACTGTCCATGTCCCAACATTAGTCTACAGTACAGTCTCATTCATAACTGGCTGACCATGTCCCAACCATGTCCCAAACATTAGTCTACAGTCTCATTCATAACTGTCCAACCATGTCCCAACATTAGTCTACAGTCTCATTCATAACTGTCCAACCATGTCCCACAGTCTCATTCATAACTGTCCAACCATGTCCCAACATTAGTCTACAGTCTCATTCATAACTGTCCAACCATGTCCCAACATTAGTCTACAGTCTCATTCATAACCATGTCTGACCTCATTCATAACTGTCCCAAACATTAGTCTACAGTCTCATTCATAACTGTCCAACCATGTCCCAACATTAGTCTACAGTCTCATTCATAACTGTCTGACCATGTCCCAACATTAGTCTACAGTCTCATTCATAACTGTCTGACCATGTCCCAACATTAGTCTACAGTCTCGTTCATAACTGTCCAACCATGTCCCAACATTAGTCTACAGTCTCATTCATAACTGTCTGTCCAACCATGTCCCAACATTAGTCTACAGTCTCATTCATAACTGTCCAACCATGTCCCAACATTAGTCTACAGTCTCGTTCATAACTGCCCAACCATGTCCCAACATTAGTCTACAGTCTCATTCATAACTGTCCAACCATGTCCCAACATTAGTCTACAGTCTCATTCATAACTGGCTGACCATGTCCCAACATTAGTCTACAGTCTCGTTCATAACTGTCCAACCATGTCCCAACATTAGTCTACAGTCTCATTCATAACTGTCTGACCATGTCCCAACATGACCCATAATAATATAATAATATATCCCATTTAGCAGACGCTTTTGTCCAAAGCGACTTACAAGTCGGCTGGGGCCACTACTTTTACATATGGGTGGTCCCAGCGGGAATCGAACCCACGACGCTTGGCGTTGCAAGCGCCATGCTCTACCGACTTATGGTGACACACACACACACACACACACACACACACACACACACACACACACACACACACACACACACACACACACGTAAACACAGCAAAAAAAGAAACGTCCCTTTTTCAATATTAATTCATAAAAATCCAAATAACTTCACAGATCTTCATTGTAAAGGGTTTAAACACTGTTTCCCATGCTTGTTCAATTAACCATAAACAGTTAATGAACATGCACCTGTGGAACGGTCGTTAAGACACTAACAGCTTACAGACGGTAGGCAATTAAGGTCACAGTTATGAAAACTTAGGACACTAAAGAGGCCTTTCTACAGACTCTGAAAAACACCTAAAGAACGATGCCCAGGGTCCCTACTCATCTGCGTGAACGTACCTTAGGCATGCTGCAAGGAGGCATGAAGGCTGCAGATGTGGCCAGGGCAATAAATTGCAATGTCTGTACTGTGAGACGCCTAAGACAGTGCTACAGGGAGACAGGATGGACAGCTGATCGTCCTCGCAGTAGCAGAACACGTGTAACAACACCTGCACAGGATCGGTACATCCGAACATCACACCTGTGGGACAGGTACAGGATGGCAACAACAACGTTGTAAGGCAGGTCCTCACCAGACATCACCGGCAACAACGTCACCTATGGGCACAAACCCACCGTCGCTGGACTAGACAGGACTGACAAAAAGTGCTCTTCACTGACGAGTCTCACCAGGGGTGATGGTCGGATTCGCGTTTATCGTCGAAGGAATGAACTTTACACAGAGGCCTGTATTCTAGAGCGGGATCGATTTGGAGGTGGAGGGTCCGTCATGGTCTGGGGCGGTGTGTCACAGCATCATCGGATTGAGCTTGTTGTCATTGCAGGCAATCTCAACACTGTGTGTAACAGGGAAGACATCCTCCTCCCTCATGTAGTACCCTTACTGCAGGCTCATCCTGACATGGCCCTCCAGCATGACAATGCCACCAGCCATACTGCTCGCTCTGTGCGTGATTTCCTGCAAGACAGGAATGTCAGTGTTCTGCCATGGCCAGCGAAGAGCCCGGATCTCAATCCCATTGAGCACGTCTGGGACCTGTTGGATTGGAGGGTGAGGGCTAGGGCCATTCCCCTCAGAAATGTCCAGGAACTTGCAGGTGCCTTGGTGGAAGAGTGGGGTAACATTTCACAGCAAGAACTGGCAAATCTGGTGCAGTCCATGAGGAGGAGATGCACTGCAGTACTTCATGCAGCTGGTGGCCACACCAGTTACTGACTGTTACTTTTCATTTTGACCCCCCCCCCTTTGTACAGGGACACATTATTCTATTTCTGTTAGTCACGAGTCTGTGGAACTTGTTCAGTTTATGTCTCAGTTGTTGAATCTTGTTATATTCATACAAAAATGTACACATGTTAAGTTTGCTGAAAATAAGCACAGTTGACAGTGAGAGGATGTTTCTTTTTTTGCTGAGTTTACGTACACACACACATATACACACACACATACGTACATACACACATACACGTATGTGCGTATGCACACACACACACACACACACACACAAACCACAAACAGACACACACACACACAAAGTAAAATCATCATGATATGTATAAAAGTGTTCTTTAGGTGAATTCAAATATTTTTGCGTTGGTCAATTCCCTAAGTGGGTTTATTTTCCAGTTCCTCCCCTGCAGGTGACCATAATGGTAAATGAATGGAGGTAGTGAATATGCTACTGGCTGTCCGTTACATCTGTACCATTGAAGCTGAGATATCCAGGGGGTATTTCCTGTACTAGTAGGTGTATAGTGTCTCTTCCATACAGTGGGGCAAAAAAGTATTTAGTCAGCCACCAATTGTGCAAGTTCTCCCACTTAAAAAGATGAGAGAGGCCTGTAATTTTCATCATTGGTACACTTCAACTATGACAGACAAAATGAGAAAAAGAAATCCAGAAAATCACATTGTAGGATTTTTAATAAATTTATTTGCAAATTATGGTGGAGGATAAGTATTTGGTCACCTACAAACAAGCAAGATTTCTGGCTCTCACAGACCTGTAACTTCTTCTTTAAGAGGCTCCTCTGTCCTCCACTCGTTACCTGTATTAATGGCACCTGTTTGAACTTGTTATCAGTATAAAAGACACCTGTCCTTTTATTTGTTTTTTGTTTTCCTGAGGGGGAATATATTTTGTTGTGCCCTCTTCACGACTGTCTTGGTGTGTTTGGACCATTCTAGTTTTTTGGTGATGTGGACACCAAGGAACTTGAAGCTCTCAACCTGCTCCACTGCAGCCCCGTCGATGAGAACGGGGGCGTGCTTAGTCCTCCTTTCCCTGTAGGATCAGCGTGGCGGATTTGTTGTTACCTACCTACCACCTGGGGGCGTCCCGTCAGGAAGTCCAGGATCCAGTTGCAGAGGGAGGTGTTTAGTCCCAGGGTCCTTAACTTAGTGATATAGTGGTCCAGGGTCTGGGGGGTGAGTCAGCTGGGAGTCGGAGCTTAGTGATATAGCGGTCCAGGGATGGGGGGGGTGAGTAAGCTGGGAGTCGAAGCTTAGTGATATAGTGGTCCAGGGATGGGGGGGTGAGTCAGCTGGCAGTTGAAGGCCTTGACCTGGTGCTTTAGTATATTCCAGGAAGTGAACTGTAAATGGTGAACGTGTGTGTGTCACTCAGAGAGCGTGTGTTAGGCCAGGCACTTCTCCATCGCCGAGGGCAACGGCCATGTGAGAGAACTTCAGTCACTCCTTCACAATGTGGTGGCATGACAACCCTGACAGATGTTGTTTTACAGTGTGGCATTGCAGCCAGAGACACAGCGCGGTGTATTTTTGACTTATCTATTTTCATACATACTCTCTCTCTCTCTGTTTGTGTGTGTGTGTGTGTGAGAGAGACAGAGAGAGAGAGTACATGAAGTAAATCTTCATTCTGCTTCATTTCATTATTATCTATCACATGGGCTCCTCTTCTTGCCTCTTCTGGAGCCCTCCAGCAAATATTATCTCCTGATGCAGGAAACTGTGAGAATCTGTGGGAACATATCCATTCCTCATCCAGAGAGGCGAGTTTCTAAATTGTTTCCTTGCTCATCCCTTATAGGACATATTTGCTGATTCGATTGCATCCATTGAAGCAACATCTAATGAAGCATTTGGTAATTAAATGGTTAGTCACCACAGACGTGATGTACTGTGTTCTGTTCCTGGATCATTTAGTTTTCCTGATGTTTCTTGTAATGTTAGTAAGTGGTTGTTTCTGTTAAGTTGTTTACATTGGCAGCAGTAACATTGGTTGGGCACGGTCACAGCATGGACAATATGACACTTGTGGACGACTGATACAGCTTTGACACTGATACTGCTCTGATATTGATACTGCTCTGATACTGATACTGCTCTGATACTGATACTGCTCTGATACTGATACTGCTCTGCTACTGCTTTGATACTGATACTGATACTGCTCTGCTACTGCTTTGATACTGATATTGATACTGCTCTGATACTGATACTGCTCTGATACTGATACTGCTCTGCTACTGCTTTGATACTGATACTGATACTGCTCTGCTACTGCTTTGATACTGATACTGATACTGCTCTGCTACTGCTTTGATACTGATACTGATACTGCTCTGCTACTGCTTTGATACTGATACTGATACTGCTCTGCTACTGCTTTGATATTGATATTGATACTGCTCTGATACTGAGACTGATACTGATACTGCTCTGATACTGAGACTGATACTGATACTGCTCTGATACTGATACTGCTCTGATACTGAGACTGATACTGATACTGCTCTGCTACTGAGACTGATACTGATACTGCTCTGATACTGAGACTGATACTGATACTGCTCTGATACTGATACTGCTCTGCTACTGATACTGCTCTGATACTGAGACTGATACTGATACTGCTCTGATACTGATACTGCTCTGATACTGAGACTGATATTGATACTGCTCTGATACTGATACTGCTCTGATACTGAGACTGATACTGATACTGCTCTGCTACTGAGACTGATACTGATACTGCTCTGATACTGAGACTGATATTGATACTGCTCTGATACTGATACTGCTCTGATACTGAGACTGATACTGATACTGCTCTGATACTGATACTGCTCTGATACTGCTCTGATATTGATACTGCTCTGATATTGATACTGATACTGCTCTGATACTGATATTGATACTGATCTGATACTGATACTGCTCTAACATCGATCCTCGGATGGGGCCACAGTGTCTCCTGACCCCTCCTGTCTCAGCCTCCAGTATTTATGCTGCAGTAGTTTATGTGTCGGGGGGCTGGGGTCAGTTTGTTATATCTGGAGTACTTCTCCTGTCCAATTCGGTGTCCTGTCAAATCAAATCAAATTTATTTGTCACATACACATGGTTAGCAGATGTTAATGCGAGTGTAGCGAAATGCTTGTGCTTCTAGTTCCGACAATGCAGTAATAACCAACAAGTAATCTAACTAACAATTCCTAAACTACTGTATTATACACAGTGTAAGGGGATAAAGAATATGTACATAAGGATATATGAATGAATGATGGTACAGAGCAGCATAGGCAAGATACAGTAGATGGTATCGAGTACAGTATATACATATGAGATGAGTATGTAAACAAAGTGGCATAGTTAGTGGCTAGTGATACATGTATTACATAAGGATGCAGTCGATGATATAGAGTACAGTATATACGTATGCATATGAGATGAATAATGTAGGGTAAGTAACATTATATAAGGTAGCATTGTTTAAAGTGGCTAGTGATATATTTACATCATTTCCCATCAATTCCCATTATTAAAGTGGCTGGAGTTGAGTCAGTGTCAGTGTGTTGGCAGCAGCCACTCAATGTTAGTGGTGGCTGTTTAACAGTCTGATGGCCTTGAGATAGAAGCTGTTTTTCAGTCTCTCGGTCCCAGCTTTGATGCACCTGTACTGACCTCGCCTTCTGGATGATAGCGGGGTGAACAGGCAGTGGTTGATGTCCTTGATGATCTTTATGGCCTTCCTGTAACATCGGGTGGTGTAGGTGTCCTGGAGGGCAGGTAGTTTGCCCCCGGTGATGTGTTGTGCAGACCTCACTACCCTCTGGAGAGCCTTACGGTTGAGGGCGGAGCAGTTGCCATACCAGGCGGTGATACAGCCCGCCAGGATGCTCTCGATTGTGCATCTGTAGAAGTTTGTGAGTGCTTTTGGTGACAAGCCGAATTTCTTCAGCCTCCTGAGGTTGAAGAGGCGCTGCTGCGCCTTCTTGACGATGCTGTCTGTGTGAGTGGACCAATTCAGTTTGTCTGTGATGTGTATGCCAAGGAACTTAAAACTTGCTACTCTCTCCACTACTGTTCCATCGATGTGGATAGGGGGGTGTTCCCTCTGCTGTTTCCTGAAGTCCACAATCATCTCCTTAGTTTTGTTGACGTTGAGTGTGAGGTTATTTTCCTGACACCACACTCCGAGGGCCCTCACCTCCTCCCTGTAGGCCGTCTCGTCGTTGTTGGTAATCAAGCCTACCACTGTTGTGTCGTCCGCAAACTTGATGATTGAGTTGGAGGCGTGCGTGGCCACGCAGTCGTGGGTGAACAGGGAGTACAGGAGAGGGCTCAGAACGCACCCTTGTGGGGCCCCAGTGTTGAGGATCAGCGGGGAGGAGATGTTGTTACCTACCCTCACCACCTGGGGGCGGCCCGTCAGGAAGTCCAGTACCCAGTTGCACAGGGCGGGGTCGAGACCCAGGGTCTCGAGCTTGATGACGAGCTTGGAGGGTACTATGGTGTTGAATGCCGAGCTGTAGTCGATGAACAGCATTCTCACATAGGTATTCCTCTTGTCCAGATGGGTTAGGGCACTGTGCAGTGTGGTTGAGATTTCATCGTCTGTGGACCTATTTGGGCGGTAAGCAAATTGGAGTGGGTCTAGGGTGTCAGGTAGGGTGGAGGTGATATGGTCCTTGACTAGTCTCTCAAAGCACTTCATGATGACGGAAGTGAGTGCTACGGGGCGGTAGTCGTTTAGCTCAGTTACCTTAGCTTTCTTGGGAACAGGAACAATGGTGGCCCTCTTGAAGCATGTGGGAACAGCAGACTGGTATAGGGATTGATTGAATATGTCCGTAAACACACCAGCCAGCTGGTCTGCGCATGCTCTGAGGGCGCGGCTGGGGATGCCGTCTGGGCCTGCAGCCTTGCGAGGGTTAACACGTTTAAATGTTTTACTCACCTCGGTTGCAGTGAAGGAGAGACCGCATGTTTCCGTTGCAGGCTGTGTCAGTGGCACTGTATTGTCCTCAAAGCGGGCAAAAAAGTTATTTAGTCTGCCTGGGAGCAAGACATCCTGGTCCGTGACTGGGCTGGATTTCTTCCTGTAGTCCGTGATTGACTGTAGACCCTGCCACATGCCTCGTGTCTGAGCCGTTGAATTGAGATTCTACTTTGTCTCTGTACTGACGCTTAGCTTGTTTGATAGCCTTACGGAGGGAATAGCTGCACTGTTTGTATTCAGTCATGTTACCAGACACCTTGCCCTGATTGAAAGCAGTGGTTCGCGCTTTCAGTTTCACGCGAATGCTGCCATCAATCCACGGTTTCTGGTTAGGGAATGTTTTAATCGTTGCTATGGGAACGACATCTTCAACGCACGTTCTAATGAACTCGCACACCGAATCAGCGTATTCGTCAATGTTGTTATCTGACGCAATACAAAACATGTCCCAGTCCACGTGATGGAAACAGTCTTGGAGTGTGGAGTCAGCTTGGTCGGACCAGCGTTGGACAGACCTCAGCGTGGGAGCTTCTTTTTTAGTTTTTGTCTGTAGGCAGGTATCAGCAAAATGGAGTCGTGGTCAGGTTTTCCGAAAGGGGGGCGGGGCAGGGCCTTATATGCGTCGGGGAAGTTAGAGTAACAGTGATCCAAGGTTTTTCCACCCCTGGTTGTGCAATCAATATGCTGATAAAATTTAGGGAGTCTTGTTTTCAGATTAGCCTTGTTAAAATCCCCAGCAACAATGAATGCAGCCTCCGGATAAATGGTTTCCAGTTTGCAAAGAGTTAAATAAAGTTCGTTCAGAGCCATCGATGTGTCTGCTTGGGGGGGAAATATACGGCTGTGATTATAATCGAAGAGAATTCTCTTGGTAGATAATGCGGTCTACATTTGATTGTGAGGAATTCTAAATCAGGTGAACAGAAGGATTTGAGTTCCTGTATGTTTCTTTCATCGCACCATGCCTCGTTAGCCATAAGACATACACCCCCACCCCTCTTCTTACCAGAAAGGTGTTTGTTTCTGTCGGCGCGATGCGTGGAGAAACCCGTTGGCTGCACCGCTTCGGATAGCGTCTCTCCAGTGAGCCATGTTTCCGTGAAGCACAGAACGTTACAGTCTCTGATGTCCCTCTGGAATGCTACCCTTGCTCGGATTTCATCAACCTTGTTGTCAAGAGACTGGACATTGGCAAGAAGAATGCTAGGAAGTGGGGCACGATGTGCCCGTCTCCGTAGTCTGACCAGAAGACCGCCTCGTTTCCCTCTTTTTCTGAGTCGTTTTTTTGGGTCGCTGCATGCGATCCATTCCGTTGTCCTGTTTGTAAGGCAGAACACAGGATCCGCGTCGCGAAAAACATATTCTTGGTCGTACTGATGGTGAGTTGACGCTGATCTTGTATACAGTAGCTCTTCTCGACTGTATGTAATGAAACCTAAGATGACCTGGGGTACTAATGTAAGAAATAACACGTAAAAAAACAAAAAACTGCATAGTTTCCTAGGAACGCGAAGCGAGGTGGCCATCTCTGTCGGCGCCGGAAGTAGTATGTGTGAATCTAAGTGTGCGTTCTCTAATTCTCTCCTTCTCTCGGAGGAGGACCTGAGCCCTAGGACCATGCCCCAGGACTACCTGACATGATGACTCCTTGCTGTCCCCAGTCCACCTGGCCGTGCTGCTGCTCCAGTTTCAACTGTTCTGCCTTATTATTATTTGACCATGCTGGTCATTTATGAACATTTGAACATCTTGGCCATGTTCTGTTATAATCTCTACCCGGCACAGCCAGAAGAGGACTGGCCACCCCACATAGCCTGGTTCCTCTCTAGGTTTCTTCATAGGTTTTGGCCTTTCTAGGGAGTTTTTCCTAACCACTGTGCTTCTACACCTGCATTGCTTGCTGTTTGGGGTTTTAGGCTGGGTTTCTGTACAGCACTTTGAGATATCAGCTGATGTACGAAGGGCTATATAAATACATTTGATTTGATTTGATAGTGCTCTAATACTGATACTGCTCTGATACTGATACTGCTCTGATATTGATATTGATACTGCTCTGATATTGATACTGATACTGCTCTGACATTGATATTGATACTGCTCTGATATTGATACTGATACTGCTCTGATATTGATATTGATACTGCTCTGATATTGATACTGATACTGCTCTGATATTGATATTGATACTGCTCTGATATTGATATTGATACTGCTCTGATACTGATACTGATACTGCTTTGATATTGATACTGATACTGCTCTGATATTGATATTGATACTGCTCTGATACTGATACTGCTCTGATATTGATATTGATACTGATACTGCTCTGATATTGATATTGATACTGTTCTGATATTGATATTGATACTGTTCTGATATTGATACTGATACTGCTCTGATATTGATATTGATACTGCTCTGATATTGATATTGATACTGCTCTGATACTGATACTGCTCTGATATTGATATTGATACTGCTCTGATATTGATATTGATACTGCTCTGCTACTGATACTGCTCTGATACTGATACTGCTCTGATACTGATACTGCTCTGATATTGATACTGCTCTGATACTGATACTGCTCTGATATTGATATTGATACTGCTCTGATATTGATACTGATACTGCTCTGATACTGATACTGCTCTGATACTGATACTGCTCTGATACTGATACTGCTCTGATACTGATACTGCTCTGATACTGATATTGATACTGCTCTGATATTGATACTGATACTGCTCTGATATTGATACTGCTCTGATATTGATATTGATACTGCTCTGATATTGATATTGATACTGCTCTGATATTGATATTGATACTGCTCTGATATTGATATTGATACTGTTCTGATATTGATACTGATACTGCTCTGATATTGATATTGATACTGCTCTGATATTGATATTGATACTGCTCTGATACTGATACTGCTCTGATATTGATATTGATACTGCTCTGATATTGATACTGATACTGCTCTGATATTGATACTGATACTGCTCTGATATTGATATTGATACTGCTCTGATATTGATATTGATACTGCTCTGATATTGATATTGATACTGTTCTGATATTGATATTGATACTGCTCTGACATTGATATTGATACTGCTCTGATATTGATACTGATACTGCTCTGATATTGATACTGATACTGCTCTGATATTGATACTGATACTGCTCTGATATTGATATTGATACTGCTCTGCTACTGATCTGCTACTGATATTGATATTGATACTGCTCTGATATTGATATTGATACTGCTCTGATATTGATATTGATACTGTTCTGATATTGATATTGATACTGCTCTGATATTGATATTGATACTGCTCTGATATTGATACTGATACTGCTCTGATATTGATATTGATACTGCTCTGATATTGATACTGATACTGCTCTGATATTGATACTGATACTGCTCTGATATTGATACTGATACTGCTCTGATATTGATACTGCTCTGATATTGATATTGATACTGCTCTGATATTGATATTGATACTGTTCTGATATTGATACTGCTCTGATATTGATATTGATACTGTTCTGATATTGATATTGATACTGCTCTGATATTGATACTGCTCTGATATTGATACTGATACTGCTCTGATACTGATATTGATACTGTTCTGATATTGATATTGATACTGCTCTGATATTGATATTGATACTGTTCTGATATTGATATTGATACTGCTCTGATATTGATACTGCTCTGATATTGATACTGCTCTGATACTGATATTGATACTGTTCTGATATTGATATTGATACTGCTCTGATATTGATATTGATACTGCTCTGATATTGATATTGATACTGCTCTGATATTGATACTGCTCTGATATTGATACTGATACTGCTCTGATATTGATACTGTTCTGATATTGATATTGATACTGCTCTGATATTGATACTGCTCTGATATTGATACTGCTCTGATATTGATATTGATACTGCTCTGATATTGATATTGATACTGTTCTGATATTGATATTGATACTGCTCTGATATTGATATTGATACTGCTACTGATATTGATATTGATACTGCTCTGATATTGATACTGCTCTGATATTGATATTGATACTGCTCTGATATTGATATTGATACTGCTCTGATATTGATACTGCTCTGATATTGATACTGATACTGCTCTGATATTGATACTGCTCTGATATTGATACTGCTCTGATATTGATATTGATACTGCTCTGATACTGCTCTGATATTGATATTGATACTGTTCTGATATTGATATTGATACTGCTCTGATATTGATATTGATACTGCTCTGATATTGATATTGATACTGTTCTGATATTGATATTGATACTGCTCTGATATTGATATTGATACTGCTCTGATATTGATATTGATACTGCTCTGATATTGATACTGATACTGCTCTGATATTGATATTGATACTGCTCTGATATTGATATTGATACTGCTCTGATATTGATATTGATACTGCTCTGATATTGATACTGATACTGCTCTGATATTGATATTGATACTGCTCTGATATTGATATTGATACTGCTCTGATATTGATACTGATACTGCTCTGATATTGATATTGATACTGCTCTGATATTGATATTGATACTGCTCTGATACTGATACTGCTCTGATATTGATATTGATACTGCTCTGATATTGATATTGATACTGCTCTGATACTGATACTGCTCTGATATTGATATTGATACTGCTCTGATATTGATATTGATACTGCTCTGATACTGATACTGATACTGCTCTGATACTGATACTGATATTGATACTGCTCTGATATTGATACTGATACTGCTCTGATATTGATACTGATACTGCTCTGATATTGATATTGATACTGATACTGCTCTGATATTGATATTGATATTGATACTGCTCTGATATTGATATTGATACTGCTCTGATATTGATACTGCTCTGATATTGATACTGATACTGCTCTGATATTGATATTGATACTGATACTGCTCTGATATTGATATTGATACTGATACTGCTCTGATATTGATATTGATACTGCTCTGATATTGATACTGCTCTGATATTGATACTGATACTGCTCTGATACTGATACTGCTCTGATATTGATATTGATACTGCTCTGATATTGATACTGCTCTGATATTGATATTGATACTGCTCTGATATTGATACTGCTCTGATATTGATATTGATACTGCTCTGATATTGATACTGCTCTGATATTGATACTGATACTGCTCTGATATTGATATTGATACTGCTCTGATATTGATATTGATACTGCTCTGATATTGATATTGATACTGCTCTGATATTGATACTGATACTGCTCTGATATTGATATTGATACTGCTCTGATATTGATATTGATACTGCTCTGATATTGATACTGATACTGCTCTGATATTGATATTGATACTGCTCTGATATTGATATTGATACTGCTCTGATACTGATACTGCTCTGATATTGATATTGATACTGCTCTGATATTGATATTGATACTGCTCTGATACTGATACTGCTCTGATATTGATATTGATACTGCTCTGATATTGATATTGATACTGCTCTGATACTGATACTGATACTGCTCTGATACTGATACTGATATTGATACTGCTCTGATATTGATACTGATACTGCTCTGATATTGATACTGATACTGCTCTGATATTGATATTGATACTGATACTGCTCTGATATTGATATTGATATTGATACTGCTCTGATATTGATATTGATACTGCTCTGATATTGATACTGCTCTGATATTGATACTGATACTGCTCTGATATTGATATTGATACTGATACTGCTCTGATATTGATATTGATACTGATACTGCTCTGATATTGATATTGATACTGCTCTGATATTGATACTGCTCTGATATTGATACTGATACTGCTCTGATACTGATACTGCTCTGATATTGATATTGATACTGCTCTGATATTGATACTGCTCTGATATTGATATTGATACTGCTCTGATATTGATACTGCTCTGATATTGATATTGATACTGCTCTGATACTGATACTGCTCTGATATTGATATTGATACTGCTCTGATACTGATACTGATATTGATACTGCTCTGATATTGATACTGATACTGCTCTGATATTGATACTGATACTGCTCTGATATTGATATTGATACTGATACTGCTCTGATATTGATACTGATACTGCTCTGATACTGATACTGATACTGCTCTGATACTGATACTGCTCTGATATTGATACTGATACTGCTCTGATACTGATACTGATATTGATACTGCTCTGATATTGATACTGATACTGCTCTGATATTGATACTGATACTGTTCTGATATTGATATTGATACTGCTCTGCTACTGATCTGCTACTGATATTGATATTGATACTGCTCTGCACCAGTCTTATCTCACAACCCAAAAGATAAAGAAAACCCAAAACAAGGAGAGACCACGACAGTGAAATATCAGAAATGTTTCAGTGAGCTGAGGGTATCCTGTAGCCTAATAGCCCCAGTCTTAAAAGACTGAAATGAGGTGTGGCATTCTGTTTGTCCTGTTCTCTACAGAGGAATATCATTGATTTCAACGAGAGAACCAATTAGACTCATATTGATGACTAAACCAAAAGGTCATGAATACCAGTTGGAATCCAATTCTAGCCTCCCTCCATTCAATTTAAGCTGCAAACGTGTATAATTTGCCCAATTCAGATGCATTGGTAAGAATAGAAGGCTATGCCTATGTGGTGTCTCACCGACCATCTGAAGATGAATGCATTAACTTTACTAAGTGTAAGTGACCTGGAGCGTCGGCTAAATGACGACAACGTTCATGTAGAACAAAAGGCACACAATAAACTGCACAACACTGAGCAGATTGCATCACACATTTAGTTCTGATCAGGAGAATGTGGAGAACATGAGGATGCACACAAGCAGTACATTGTGGAGGGGAGATGGTTGCTAGGGAACACCATTAGGAGACAACACACACAGTATTCCTCACAGCTGAGGAGTCCATTAATTAGGATCCTGGCGGTGTAGCGGTACCGTCTGGACCAGAATCAGTTACATCTCCGACTTGAAAACAACGTGAGAGAGACATCAGTTAACCTTCACACTTTGACCTTTGCACTGGCCCCCAATTACAGGAAACAACTGTCCGAATGTGGCTAAGGCAGAAACATTCAACTGTATTACCTCATTAGGTCTAGTTCTTATGTGTAACCCTTGACAACACAGTTCATTCATCAGATGTAGGGCATAACCCTGTCACTAAGTGAGGTGTCGGTCAGACTCAGAGAAGAACATTAGACTCAGAGAAGAACATATGTACATCATAAACATGAGAATATTGCTGCTGGGCCCTTTATCAGACTCAGAGCTCTGTTGTTGACGTCTGTGTTAAGTGTGTGTACTGACGGTATCTGTCGTGTGTTGTAGTAGATTGCTCTCGGAGTGCTCTTCCAGAATTAGACAGACAGGTCTCCCTTCAAAAAGACATTTCTAATGGGATCACCTAGGGTAATTACAGAATCGACATTTGTGCAACCCCTACTAAGCCTCTACCCACACCCTAACCCTCCCCGCTCAAACCTCTACCCACACCCTAACCCTCCCCGCTCAAACCTCTACCCACACCCTAACCCTCCCCGCTCAAACCTCTATCCACACCCTAACCCTGCCCGCTCAAACCTCTATCCTCACCCTAACTCCCCCTCATCGCTCGATCCACCCCCACCAAACCTCTATCCACACCCTAACACCCCCACCAAACCTCTATCCACACCCTAACACCCCTACCAAACATCTATCCACACCCTAACACCCCCACCAAACCTCTATGCACACCATAACACCCCCACCAAACCTCTATGCACACCCTAACACCCGCACCAAACCTCTATCCACACCCTAACACCCGCACCAAACCTCTATCCACACCCCAACCAAACCTCTATCCACACCCTAACACTCCTACCAAACCTCTATCCACACCCTAACACCCCCACCAAACCTCTATCCCCACCAAACCTCTATCCACACCCCAACACTCCTACCAAACCTCTATCCACACCCTAACACTCCTACCAAACCTCTATCCACACCCTAACACTCCTACCAAACATCTATCCACACCCTAACACCCCCACCAAACCTCTATCCACACCCCAACACCCCCACCAAACCTCTATCCACACCCCAACACCCCTACCAAACCTCTATCCACACCCTAACACTCCTACCAAACCTCTATCCACACCCTAACACCCCCACCTAACATCTATCCACACCCTAACACCCCTACCAAACCTCTATCCACACCAACACCCCCACCAAACCTCTATCCACACCCCAACACCAATGCTTTCAGGTTCCCTTCACACGCTCCTGTAGGACTTGTCATGCCATCACACAGACAGACACATATCACTTCACACCAGTGGAGGCTGCTGAGGGGAGGACGGCTCATAATAATGGCCAGAATGGTGTGAAGGGAGTTGATACCATTCAGTTCACTCCATTATGAGCCGTCCTCCCTCAGTGGTAGGATACCATTCAGTTCACTCCATTATGAGCCGTCCTCCCTCAGCAGTAGGATACCATTCAGTTCACTCCATTATGAGCCGTCCTCCCTCAGCAGTAGGATTACCATTCAGTTCACTCCATTATGAGCCGTCCTCCCTCAGCAGCCCCCACTGCTTCACACGCTCCTGTAGGATGTGTAATGCCATCCATCGCATTTCTCCAGAGAGAGAACTAGGGAACATTCCAGAGTGAGACCAGGCCAGGTTAAAACTCAGCCCGACAGGATGAATGATCACTGCTCACGCAATCACACGCCTAACAACAGTGGTATGGTGAGGGTCCACAGTTAGTGTGATACCACACACCTAACAACAGTGGTATGGTTAGGGTCCACAGTTAGTGTGATACCACACAATCACACACCTAACAACAGTGGTATGGTTAGGGTCCACAGTTAGTGTGATACCACACAATCACACACCTAACAACAGTGGTATGGTTAGGGTCCACAGTTAGTGTGATACCACACACCTAACAACAGTGGTATGGTTAGGGTCCACAGTTAGTGTGATACCACACACCTAACAACAGTGGTATGGTTAGGGTCCACAGTTAGTGTGATATTACACACCTAAAACAGTGGTATGGTTAGGGTCCACAGTTAGTGTGATACCACACAATCACACACCTAACAACAGTGGTATGGTTAGGGTCCACAGTTAGTGTGATATTACACACCTAACAACAGTGGTATGGTTAGGGTCCACAGTTAGTGTGATACCACACAATCACACACCTAACAACAGTGGTATGGTTAGGGTCCACAGTTAGTGTGATACCACACACCTAACAACAGTGGTATGGTTAGGGTCCACAGTTAGTGTGATACCACACACCTAACAACAGTGGTATGGTTAGGGTCCACAGTTAGTGTGATACCACACACCTAACAACAGTGGTATGGTTAGGGTCCACAGATAGTGTGATACCACACACACCTAACAACAGTGGTATGGTTAGGGTCCACAGTTAGTGTGATACCACACAATCACACACCTAACAACAGTGGTATGGTTAGGGTCCACAGTTAGTGTGATACCACACACCTAACAACAGTGGTATGGTTAGGGTCCACAGTTAGTGTGATACCACACAACTAACAACAGTGGTATGGTTAGGGTCCACAGTTAGTGTGATACCACACACCTAACAACAGTGGTATGGTTAGGGTCCACAGTTAGTGTGATACCACACACCTAACAACAGTGGTATGGTTAGGGTCCACAGTTAGTGTGATACAACACACCTAACAACAGTGGTATGGTTAGGGTCCACAGTTAGTGTGATACCACACACCTAACAACAGTGGTATGGTTAGGGTCCACAGATAGTGTGATACCACACACACCTAACAACAGTGGTATGGTTAGGGTCCACAGCTAGTGTGATACCACACACCTAACAACAGTCGTATGGTTAGGGTCCACAGTTAGTGTGATACCACACACCTAACAACAGTGGTATGGTTAGGGTCCACAGTTAGTGTGATACCACACACCTAACAACAGTCGTATGGTTAGGGTCCACAGTTAGTGTGATACCACACACCTAACAACAGTGGTATGGTTAGGGTCCACAGATAGGTGAGTGGTATCACATTAACAACAGTGGTATGGTTAGGGTCCACAGTTAGTGTGATACCACACACCTAACAACAGTGGTATGGTTAGGGTCCACAGTTAGTGTGATACCACACACCTAACAACAGTGGTATGGTTAGGGTCCACAGTTAGTGTGATACCACACCCCTAACAACAGTGGTATGGTTAGGGTCCACAGTTAGTGTGATACCACACAATCACACACCTAACAACAGTGGTATGGTTAGGGTCCACAGTTAGTGTGATATTACACACCTAACAACAGTGGTATGGTTAGGGTCCACAGTTAGTGTGATATTACACACCTAACAACAGTGGTATGGTTAGGGTCCACAGTCAGTGTGATATTACACACCTAACAACAGTGGTATGGTTAGGGTCCACAGTTAGTGTGATACCACACACCTAACAACAGTGGTATGGTTAGGGTCCACAGTTAGTGTGATACCACACCCCTAACAACAGTGGTATGGTTAGGGTCCACAGTTAGTGTGATACCACACAATCACACACCTAACAACAGTGGTATGGTTAGGGTCCACAGTTAGTGTGATATTACACACCTAACAACAGTGGTATGGTTAGGGTCCACAGTTAGTGTGATATTACACACCTAACAACAGTGGTATGGTTAGGGTCCACAGTCAGTGTGATATTACACACCTAACAACAGTGGTATGGTTAGGGTCCACAGTTAGTGTGATACCACACACCTAACAACAGTGGTATGGTTAGGGTCCACAGTTAGTGTGATACCACACACCTAACAACAGTGGTATGGTTAGGGTCCACAGTCAGTGTGATATTACACACCTAACAACAGTGGTATGGTTAGGGTCCACAGTTAGTGTGATACCACACACCTAACAACAGTGGTATGGTTAGGGTCCACAGTTAGTGTGATACCACACACCTAACAACAGTGGTATGGTTAGGGTCCACAGTTAGTGTGATACCACACACCTAACAACAGTGGTATGGTTAGGGTCCACAGTCAGTGTGATACCACACACCTAACAACAGTGGTATGGTTAGGGTCCACAGTTAGTGTGATACCACACACCTAACAACAGTGGTATGGTTAGGGTCCACAGTTAGTGTGATACCACACACCTAACAACAGTGGTATGGTTAGGGTCCACAGTTAGTGTGATACCACACACCTAACAACAGTGGTATGGTTAGGGTCCACAGTTAGTGTGATACCACACACCTAACAACAGTCGTATGGTTAGGGTCCACAGTTAGTGTGATACCACACACCTAACAACAGTGGTATGGTTAGGGTCCACAGTTAGTGTGATACCACACACCTAACAACAGTCGTATGGTTAGGGTCCACAGTTAGTGTGATACCACACACCTAACAACAGAGGTATGGTTAGGGTCCACAGTTAGTGTGATACCACACACCTAACAACAGTGGTATGGTTAGGGTCCACAGTTAGTGTGATACCACACACACCTAACAACAGTGGTATGGTTAGGGTCCACAGTTAGTGTGATACCACACACCTAACAACAGTGGTATGGTTAGGGTCCACAGTTAGTGTGATACCACACACCTAACAACAGTGGTATGGTTAGGGTCCACAGTTAGTGTGATACCACACACCTAACAACAGTGGTATGGTTAGGGTCCACAGTTAGTGTGATACCACACACCTAACAACAGTGGTATGGTTAGGGTCCACAGTTAGTGTGATACCACACACCTAACAACAGTGGTATGGTTAGGGTCCACAGTTAGTGTGATACCACACACCTAACAACAGTGGTATGGTTAGGGTCCACAGTTAGTGTGATACCACACACCTAACAACAGTGGTATGGTTAGGGTCCACAGTTAGTGTGATACCACACACCTAACAACAGTGGTATGGTTAGGGTCCACAGTTAGTGTGATACCACACACCTAACAACAGTGGTATGGTTAGGGTCCACAGTTAGTGTGATACCACACACCTAACAACAGTGGTATGGTTAGGGTCCACAGTTAGTGTGATACCACACGCCTAACAACAGTGGTATGGTTAGGGTCCACAGTTAGTGTGATACCACACGCCTAACAACAGTGGTATGGTTAGGGTCCACAGTTAGTGTGATACCACACGCCTAACAACAGTGGTATGGTTAGGGTCCACAGTTAGTGTGATACCACACACCTAACAACAGTGGTATGGTTAGGGTCCACAGTTAGTGTGATACCACACACCTAACAACAGTGGTATGGTTAGGGTCCACAGTTAGTGTGATACCACACACCTAACAACAGTGGTATGGTCAGGGTCCACAGTTAGTGTGATACCACACACCTAACAACAGTGGTATGGTTAGGGTCCACAGTTAGTGTGATACCACACACCTAACAACAGTGGTATGGTTAGGGTCCACAGTTAGTGTGATACCACACACCTAACAACAGTGGTATGGTCAGGGTCCACAGTTAGTGTGATACCACACACCTAACAACAGTGGTATGGTTAGGGTCCACAGTTAGTGTGATATTACACACCTAACAACAGTGGTATGGTTAGGGTCCACAGTTAGTGTGATATTACACACCTAACAACAGTGGTATGGTTAGGGTCCACAGTTAGTGTGATACCACACACCTAACAACAGTGGTATGGTTAGGGTCCACAGTTAGTGTGATACCACACACCTAACAACAGTGGTATGGTTAGGGTCCACAGTTAGTGTGATACCACACACCTAACAACAGTGGTATGGTTAGGGTCCACAGTTAGTGTGATACCACACACCTAACAACAGTGGTATGGTTAGGGTCCACAGTTAGTGTGATACCACACACCTAACAACAGTGGTATGGTTAGGGTCCACAGTTAGTGTGATACCACACACCTAACAACAGTGGTATGGTTAGGGTCCACAGTTAGTGTGATACCACACACCTAACAACAGTGGTATGGTTAGGGTCCACAGTTAGTGTGATACCACACACCTAACAACAGTGGTATGGTTAGGGTCCACAGTTAGTGTGATACCACACACCTAACAACAGTGGTATGGTTAGGGTCCACAGTTAGTGTGATACCACACACCTAACAACAGTGGTATGGTTAGGGTCCACAGTTAGTGTGATACCACACACCTAACAACAGTGGTATGGTTAGGGTCCACAGTTAGTGTGATACCACACAATCACACACCTAACAACAGTGGTATGGTTAGGGTCCACAGTTAGTGTGATACCACACACCTAACAACAGTGGTATGGTTAGGGTCCACAGTTAGTGTGATACCACACAATCACACACCTAACAACAGTGGTATGGTTAGGGTCCACAGTTAGTGTGATACCACACACCTAACAACAGTGGTATGGTTAGGGTCCACAGTTAGTGTGATACCACACAATCACACACCTAACAACAGTGGTATGGTTAGGGTCCACAGTTAGTGTGATACCACACAATCCACTCACACAGGGTAATGATCCAAATAGGGAACACATACAATCTCAGTCACTTCCCCTCAACCCAACAAGGGTTTTATAGAAAGTCTAAATCTATCATATGATAGAGGATGAATGATACACTGCACATGCAAATCAGACACAATCCAAGAATTGAGGATTGGGGGTTGAAATCCGTGCGTTCAATTACGACCTCCAACCACAGTGTCACGTTTGGGTTCAAACGTCACACCAAGCTGGGATCACAACAATCTGAAAGAATCTTCTTCCATCAATGATGCCTGATTCCTCATGTGTTTGGTTCTGGTGACCATTTCAATGGTTCCTCTATGAGGCTATAATGTGTCCTCTGACGTACTGCTACGCAAATGGAACCCTATTCCCTATATAGTGCACTACTTTTGACCAGAGCCTTATGGGAACCAGGTCAAAAGTAGTGCACTAAATAGGGTATAGGGTGCCATTTGAGAGACAACCATATACCGCTGTGTTACGTGGGTAGGGTTGATTGGGGTGATTCTCATTTGACTGGGAGGAGTGAGTGTCGTCATGGAAGGTCAATTCTCTGAATGAAACAACGTAACAAATCAATTCTGCAATTGGAAAAAACAATGAATCACAGAGGACACTCCACATTCTTCCATGACACCTCTATTATAGACGTGTGTGTGTGTGTGTGGTTTAAGGTCGTAGACTATCACTTCAGCTTTAAGATACATCAGTACAGATCAGATGATCATGTATATAATGTAGTTATGAGACACAGCTTCAATAGACATCAGTACAGATCAGATGATCATGTATAACAGTGTAGTTATGAGACACAGCTTCAATAGACAACACAACAGCAGAAGCCGGTTTCAACAACACATTTTCATTCTACACCCTCCACCTACAGAGCCGCAGCAGGAGAAAGGAATGAGGTGGGTCAACGTCATTATAAAGCCAATACCATGAACTCTTCAATTCAATATTATTCAAAACCAAATATCAACCCATTTATATTTGATCCCTTACAGAGCTCTTAAGATAAGAACAAAGTGACAATTTACAAAGTGCATGATTTCATTCATCTGTGAAAGGCATAATTACATGTTTTATACCATTCTACTTTACATGCCTAGTTCAAGTTTGAAGCATTTAAATGAGGCGACACCAATGTCAGTTACTTACAACATATTTACAGTTATTACATTAGAATGAGTTGCTAATAACAGACCCTGAATCTCTGACATACCAGTACATGTGAAGTAGGTAGTTGTCAAAAACACCTTCCCTGCAAAACCTGCACTCTTAAATCAAAACAGTAAATGGCTATGCCTGTCTACCATTCACACCATTATGGCTATGCCTGTCTACCATTCACACCATTATGGCTATGCCTGTCTACCATTCACACCATTATGGCTCCGCCTGTCGACCATTCACACCATTATGGCTGTTTACACAGGCAGACCAATTCAGGTATTTAGGGGGCAAAATATTAGAATTGGGCTGCCTGTGTAAACACGGCCTGCCTGTGTAAACACAGCCTGTGTGCTCATCACAGTGGCACTTTATTTAGGACCAGTCAAAAGGTTGATTCCTTCAGCCCAACCAGCCAAACCCCTTTCAGAAACACTACAACAGATCCTTCTGTACCACCTCTCACAGGTCAAAGGCAACAACATCCTGCCTGAGCAGCAGAAATTCAAATGGACCGCAGTCATATCACATGATCTGCATCAAGAAGATATGGAGTCCAGAGGAGGCTGGTTGGAGGAGCTATAGAAGGATGGTCTCATTGTAATGGCTGGAATGGAATCAATGGAACGGTATCAAACACATCAAACATATGGAAACCACGTTTGACTCAGTTCCATTTATTCCATTACAATGAGCCTTTCCTCCTATAGATTCTTCCACCAGCCTCCACTGATGGAGTCATATCAACGCACATAATGTTTATTTTCAAGTCTAAATAAGTTTTTCAGCAGCTACCGCCTACAGTGCCTTTTGAACTTTAACCTCTGCAGGTCTCTTCCTATAGTTTGGAGATGAAGGGCCCTCGTACATGTCAGACCTTTACGGCTCCTATATTATCTTCATAATCAGTCTAAATGAGTGTCTCTCAGCCTGTCTGACCTTTCACCTCTAGACGTCCCCTACAGTTTGGAGATGAAGGGCAAGCCCTCGAGATGTCGGCCTTCAGTTTGCACCATTCAGCCAGCCTCTGGATGGCGCTCTTCTCCAGAGCCAGCACCGACGCTGCCTTGTTCAGCTTGGCTGTTCCTCTCCAGGTAGGGAGCGAGTTCCTTCCTCCTGCAGGAAGGTCAGCCTCTCCGGGCGGCTCTCGTCCAATGGGATGTCCTCGCTCATGTAGGGGTTGAAACGGAAGTAGGTGTTGGGTGGAAGGAGGGCGTCCAGCATGATGTGGACCTCTGACGGAGAGACAAGAGGTGAGAGAGGTTAGGTCATGTTGCTGGAGTACAGTTAAATCATTGTATATCTTGATAGCTATCATGTTGTTAGTGTAGCTAGTTTAGAGGAAGCAGCTGTCTGGGAGAAGGAGAGAACATGACGTGGACTTCTGATGAGGGACACAAAGTTAGTCCATATGTGGCTGGTTTATTATGACTTCCTACTTTATAGAGATCCATCAAGTTGTTCATAGTGCCATCACCCGCACACACTGACTAAACAGCACTCAGACTGACCATCTACACAGGTAGGAATCAGAGAGAGGGAGTACTGGGGAGCTGATGGATGAGAGGAATCAGAGAGAGGTCAAGTACTGGGGAGCTGATGGATGAGAGGAATCAGAGAGAGGGAGTACTGGGGAGCTGATGGATGAGAGGAATCAGAGAGAGGTCAAGTACTGGGGAGCTGATGGATGAGAGGAATCAGAGAGAGGGAGTACTGGGGAGCTGATGGATGAGAGGAATCAGAGAGAGGGAGTACTGGGGAGCTGATGGATGAGAGGAATCAGAGAGAGGGAGTACTGGGGAGCTGATGGATGAGAGGAATCAGAGAGAGGGAGTACTGGGGAGCTGATGGATGAGAGGAATCAGAGAGAGGGAGTACTGGGGAGCTGATGGATGAGAGGAATCAGAGAGAGGGAGTACTGGGGAGCTGATGGATGAGAGGAATCAGAGAGAGGGAGTACTGGGGAGCTGATGGATGAGAGGAATCAGAGAGAAGTGGAGTACTGGGGAGCTGATGGATGAAAGGAATCAGAGAGAGGGAGTACTAGGGAGCTGATGGATGAGAGGAATCAGAGAGAGGTGGAGTACTGGGGAGCTGATGGATGAAAGGAATCAGAGAGAGGGAGTACTGGGGAGCTGATGGATGAGAGGAATCAGAGAGAGGGAGTACTGGGGAGCTGATGGATGAGAGGAATCAGAGAGAGGATGGAGTACTGGGGAGCTGATGGATGAGAGGAATCAGAGAGGTGGAGTACTGGGGAGCTGATGGATGAGAGGAATCAGAGAGAGGGAGTACTGGGGAGCTGATGGATGATGGAATCAGAGAGGTCAACTGGGGATCTGATGGATGAGAGGAATCAGAGAGGAGTCAAGTACTGGGGAGCTGATGGATGAGAGGAATCAGAGAGGGTCAAGTACTGGGGAGCTGATGGATGAGAGGAATCAGAGAGAGGGGGTACTGGGGAGCTGATGGATGAGAGGAATCAGAGAGAGGGAGTACTGGGGAGCTGATGGATGAGAGGAATCAGAGAGAGGGAGTAGTGGGGAGCTGATGGATGAGAGGAATCAGAGAGGGAGTACTGGGGAGCTGATGAATGAGAGGAATCAGAGAGAGGGGGTACTGAGGAGCTGATGGATGAGAGGAATCAGAGAGAGGGAGTACTGGGGAGCTGATGGATGAGAGGAATCAGAGAGAGGTCAAGTACTGGGGAGCTGATGGATGAGAGGAATCAGAGAGAGGGAGTACTGGGGAGCTGATGGATGAGAGGAATCAGAGAGAGGTGGAGTACTGGGGAGCTGATGGATGAGAGGAATCAGAGAGAGGGAGTACTGGGGAGCTGATGGATGAGAGGAATCAGAGAGGTGGGTACTGAGGAGCTGATGGATGAGAGGAATCAGAGAGGGAGTACTGGGGAGCTGATGGATGAGAGGAATCAGAGAGGGAGTACTGGGGAGCTGATGGATGAGAGGAATCAGAGAGAGGTGGAGTACTGAGGAGCTGATGGATGAGAGGAATCAGAGAGGGTCAAGTACTGGGGAGCTGATGAATGAGAGGAATCAGAGAGAGGGAGTACTGGGGAGCTGATGGATGAGAGGAATCAGAGAGGTGGAATACTGGGGATCTGATGGATGAGAGGAATCAGAGAGGTCAAGTACTGGGGAGCTGATGGATGAGAGGAATCAGAGAGAGGAATCAGGAGTACTGGGGAGCTGATGGATGAGAGGAATCAGAGAGAGGTCAAGTACTGGGGAGCTGATGGATGAGAGGAATCAGAGAGAGGAATCAGAGAGGTCAAGTACTGGGGAGCTGATGGATGACTCAGAGGGAGCTGGGGAGCTGATGGA
>NW_027013783.1:0-15218 GCF_036934945.1 Oncorhynchus masou masou | reverse complement strand
GGCTGGGGGAGTAAAGAAGTATAATAGAGAGGCTGGGGGAGTAAAGGTTAGTTATAATAGTGAGGCTGGGGAGTAAAGGCTAGTTATAATAGAGAGGCTGGGGGGAGTAAAGTTAGTTATAATAGAGAGGCTGGGGGGGAGTAAAGGTTAGTTATAATAGAGAGGCTGGGGGAGTAAAGGAAAGGGTGGTAGTAAAGGTTAGTTATAATAGAGAGTCTGGGGGAGAAAGGTTCATTATAATAGAGAGGCTGGGGGAGTAAAGGTTAGTTATAATAGAGAGGCTGGGGGGAGAAAGGTTATAATAGAGAGGCTGGGGGGAGTAAAGGAAAGGAGTAAAGGTTAGTTATAATAGAGAGGCTGGGGGAGTAAAAGGTTAGTTATAATAGAGAGGCTGGGGGAGTAAAGGAAAGGTGGGGGAGTAAAGGTTAGTTATAATAGAGAGGCTGGGGGGAGTAAAGGAAAGGTAGTAAAGGTTAGTTATAATAGAGAGGCTGGGGGAGTAAAGGTTAGTTATAACTAGAGAGGCTGGGGGGAGTAAGGTTATAATAATAAAGGTTAGTTATAATAGAGAGGCTAGGGGGAGTAAAGGTTATTATAATAGAGAGGCTGGGGGAGTAACAGAAATGTAGTAAAGGTTAGTTATAATAGAGAGGCTGGGGGAGTAAAGGTTAGTTATAATAGAGAGGCTGGGGAGTAAAGGTTAGTTATAATAGAAGGCTGGGGGAGTAAAGGTTAGTTATAATAGAGAGTCTGGGGGAGTAAAGGTTAGTTATAATAGAGAGGCTGGGGGGAGTAAAGGTTGGTTATAATAGAGAGGCTGGGGGGAGTAAAGGTTAGTTATAATAGAGAGGCTGGGGGAGTAAAGGTTAGTTATAATAGAGAGGCTGGGGGAGTAAAGGTTAGTTATAATAGAGAGGCTGGGGGGAGTAAAGGAAAGGTAGTAAAGGTTAGTTATAATAGTGAGGCTGGGGGAGTAAAGGTTAGTTATAATAGAGAGGCTGGGGGAGTAAAGTTAGTTATAAAGAGAGGCTGGGGGAGAAAGGTTAGTTATAATAGAGAGGCTGGGGGAGTAAAGGTTAGTTATAATAGAGGCTGGGGGAGAGGCTAGGGGGTTAGTTATAATAGGCTGGGGGGAAAAGGTTAGTTATAATAGAGAGGCTGGGGGAGTAAAGGTTAGTTATAATAGAGAGGCTGGGGGAGTAAAGGGAAAGGTAGTAAAGGTTAGTTATAATAGAGAGGCTGGGGGAGTAAAGGTTAGTTATAATAGAGAGGCTGGGGGAGTAAAGGGGGAGTAAAGGTTAGTTATAATAGAGAGGCTGGGGGAGTAAAGGTTAGTTATAATAGAGAGGCTGGGGGAGTAAAGGTTAGTTATAATAGAGAGGCTGGGGGAGGAGTAAAGGTTAGTTATAATAAGAGGCTGGGGGAGGAAAGGAGTAAAGGTTAGTTATAATAGAGAGGCTGGGGGGAGTAAAGGTTAGTTATAATAGAGAGGCTGGGGGAGTAAAGTTTAGTTATAATAGAGAGGCTGGGGGGAGTAAAGGTTAGTTATAATAGTGAGGCTGGGGAGTAAAGGAAAGGTAGTAAAGGTTAGTTATAATAGAGAGGCTGGGGGAGTAAAGGAAAAGGTTAGTTATAATAGAGAGGCTGGGGGAGTAAAGGTTAGTTATAATAGAGAGGCTGGGGGAGTAAAGGTTAGTTATAATAGAGAGGCTGGGGGGAGTAAAGGTTAGTTATAATAGAGAGGCTGGGGGGAGTAAAGGTTAGTTATAATAGAGAGGCTGGGGGAGTAAAGGTTAGTTATAATAGAGAGGCTGGGGGAGTAAAGGTTAGTTATAATAGAGAGGCTGGGGGAGTAAAGGTTAGTTATAATAGAGAGGCTGGGGGGAGTAAAGGAAAGGTAGGTTAGTTATAATAGAGAGGCTGGGGGGGAGTAAAGGTTAGTTATAATAGAGAGGCTGGGGGGAGTAAAGGTTAGTTATAATAGAGAGGCTGGGGGAAGTAAAGGTTAGTTATAATAGAGAGGCTGGGGGAGTAAAGGTTAGTTATAATAGAGAGGCTGGGGGGGAGTAAAGGTTAGTTATAATAGAGAGGCTGGGGGGAGTAAAGGTTAGTTATAATAGAGAGGCTGGGGGAGTAAAGGTTAGTTATAATAGAGAGGCTGGGGGAGTAAAGGTTAGTTATAATAGAGAGGCTGGGGGAGTAAAGGTTAGTTATAATAGAGAGGCTGGGGGGGGAGTAAAGGTTAGTTATAATAGAGAGGCTGGGGGGAGTAAAGGTTAGTTATAATAGAGAGGCTGGGGGAGTAAAGGTTAGTTATAATAGAGAGGCTGGGGGAGTAAAGGTTATTATAATAGAGAGGCTGGGGGAGTAAAGGTTAGTTATAATAGAGAGGCTGGGGGGAGTAAAGGTTAGTTATAATAGAGAGGCTGGGGGAGTAAAGGTTAGTTATAATAGAGAGGCTGGGGGAGTAAAGGTTAGTTATAATAGAGAGGCTGGGGGAGTAAAGGAAAGGTGGGGGAGTAAAGGTTAGTTATAATAGAGAGGCTGGGGGAGTAAAGGTTAGTTATAATAGAGAGGCTGGGGGAGTAAAGGTTAGTTATAATAGAGAGGCTGGGGGAGTAAAGGAAAGGTAGTAAAGGTTAGTTATAATAGAGAGGCTGGGGGAGTAAAGGTTAGTTATAATAGAGAGGCTGGGGGGAGTAAAGGTTAGTTATAATAGAGAGGCTGGGGGAGGGTTAGTTATAATAGAGAGGCTGGGGGAGTAAAGGTTAGTTATAATAGAGAGGCTGGGGGAGTAAAGGTTAGTTATAATAGAGAGGCTGGGGGAGTAAAGGTTAGTTATAATAGAGAGGCTGGGGGAGTAAAGGTTAGTTATAATAGAGAGGCTGGGGGAGTAAAGGAAAGGTTAAAGGTTAGTTATAATAGAGAGGCTGGGGGGGAGTAAAGGTTAGTTATAATAGAGAGGCTGGGGGAGTAAAGGTTAGTTATAATAGAGAGGCTGGGGGAGTAAAGTTAGTTATAATAAAGGCTGGGGGGAGTAAAGGTTAGTTATAATAGAGAGGCTGGGGGAGTAAAGGTTAGTTATAATAGAGAGGCTGGGGGAGTAAAGGTTCAGTTATAATAGAGAGGCTGGGGGAGTAAAGGTTAGTTATAATAGAGAGGCTGGGGGGAGTAAAGGTTAGTTATAATAGAGAGGCTGGGGGGAGTAAAGGTTAGTTATAATAGAGAGGCTGGGGGAGTAAAGGTTATTTATAATAGAGAGGCTGGGGGGAGTAAAGGTTAGTTATAATAGAGAGGCTGGGGGAGTAAAGGTTAGTTATAATAGAGAGGCTGGGGGAGTAAAGGTTAGTTATAATAGAGAGGCTGGGGGAGTAAAGGGTTATAATAGAGAGGCTGGGGGAGTAAAGGTTAGTTATAATAGTGAAGCTGGGGGGAGTAAAGGTTAGTTATAATAGAGAGGCTGGGGGAGTAAAGTTAGTTATAATAGAGAGGCTGGGGGGAGTAAAGGTTAGTTATAATAGAGAGGCTGGGGGAGTAAAGGTTAGTTATAATAGAGAGGCTGGGGGAGTAAAGGTTAGTTATAATAGAGAGGCTGGGGGAGTAAAGGTTAGTTATAATAGAGAGGCTGGGGGAGTAAAGGTTAGTTATAATAGAGAGGCTGGGGGGAGTAAAGGTTAGTTATAATAGAGAGGCTGGGGGGAGTAAAGGTTAGTTATAATAGAGAGGCTGGGGGGAGTAAAGGAAAGGTAGTAAAGGTTAGTTATAATAGTGAAGCTGGGGAAGTAAAGGTTAGTTATAATAGTGAAGCTGGGGGGAGTAAAGTTTAGTTATAATAGAGAGGCTGGGGGAGTAAAGGAAAGGAGTAAAGGTTAGTTATAATAGAGAGGCTGGGGGAGTAAAGGAGTTATAATAGAGAGGCTAGTAAAGGTTAGTTATAATAGAGAGGCTGGGGGGAGTAAAGGTTAGTTATAATAGAGAGGCTGGGGGAGTAAAGGTTAGTTATAATAGAGAGGCTGGGGGGGAGTAAAGGTTAGTTATAATAGAGAGGCTGGGGGAGTAAAGGTTAGTTATAATAGAGAGGCTGGGGGAGTAAAGGTTAGTTATAATAGAGAGGCTGGGGGAGTAAAGGTTAGTTATAATAGAGAGGCTGGGGGAGTAAAGGTTAGTTATAATAGAGAGGCTGGGGGAGTAAAGGTTAGTTATAATAGAGAGGCTGGGGGAGTAAAGGTTAGTTATAATAGAGAGGCTGGGGGAGTAAAGGGGTAGTAAAGGTTAGTTATAATAGAGAGGCTGGGGGAGTAAAGGTTAGTTATAATAGAGAGGCTGGGGGGGTAAAGGTTAATTATAATAGAGAGGCTGGGGGGAGTAAAGGTTAGTTATAATAGAGAGGCTGGGGGGAGTAAAGGTTAGTTATAATAGAGAGGCTGGGGGGTAGTAAAGGGGAGAGGTAGTAAAGGTTAGTTATAATAGAGAGGCTGGGGGAGTAAAGGTTAGTTATAATAGAGAGGCTGGGGGGGGGAGGTAGTAAAGGTTAGTTATAATAGAGAGGCTGGGGGAGTAAAGGTTAGTTATAATAGAGAGGCTGGGGGGAGTAAAGGAAAGGTTATAATAAGAGGCTGGGTAGTAAAGGTTAGTTATAATAGAGAGGCTGGGGGAGTAAAGGTTAGTTATAATAGAGAGGCTGGGGGGAGTAAAGGTTAGTTATAATAGAGAGGCTGGGGGGAGGGGAGTAAAGGTTAGTTATAATAGAGAGGCTGGGGGAGTAAAGGTTAGTTATAATAGAGAGGCTACAGGGGGGAGTAAAGGTTAGTTATAATAGAGAGGCTGGGGGAGGGGGAGTAAAGGTTAGTTATAATAGAGAGGCTGGGGGGAGTAAAGGTTAGTTATAATAGAGAGGCTGGGGGAGTAAAGGTTAGTTATAATAGAGAGGCTGGGGGAGTAAAGGTTAGTTATAATAGAGAGGCTGGGGGAGTAAAGGGTTATAATAGAGAGGCTGGGGGAGTAAAGGTTAGTTATAATAGAGAGGCTGGGGGAGTAAAGGTTAGTTATAATAGAGAGGCTGGGGGAGTAAAGGTTAGTTATAATAGAGAGGCTGGGGGAGTAAAGGTTAGTTATAATAGAGAGGCTGGGGGAGTAAAGGTTAGTTATAATAGAGAGGCTGGGGGAGTAAAGGTTAGTTATAATAGAGAGGCTGGGGGAGTAAAGGTTAGTTATAATAGAGAGGCTGGGGGAGTAAAGGTTAGTTATAATAGAGAGGCTGGGGGAGGAAAGGTAGTAAAGGTTAGTTATAATAGAGAGGCTGGGGGAGTAAAGGTTAGTTATAATAGAGAGGCTGGGGGAGTAAAGGTTAGTTATAATAAGAGGCTGGGGGGAGTAAAGGTTAGTTATAATAGAGAGGCTGGGGGAGTAAAGGTTAGTTATAATAGAGAGGCTGGGGGAGTAAAGGTTAGTTATAATAGAGAGGCTGGGGGAGTAAAGGTTAGTTATAATAGAGAGGCTGGGGGGAGTAAAGGTTAGTTATAATAGAGAGGCTGGGGGAGTAAAGGGGAGTAAAGGTTAGTTATAATAGAGAGGCTGGGGGAGTAAAGGTTAGTTATAATAGAGAGGCTGGGGGAGTAAAGGTTAGTTATAATAGAGAGGCTGGGGGAGTAAAGGTTAGTTATAATAGAGAGGCTGGGGGAGTAAAGGTTAGTTATAATAGAGAGGCTGGGGGGAGTAAAGGTTAGTTATAATAGAGAGGCTGGGGGAGTAAAGGTTAGTTATAATAGAGAGGCTGGGGGAGTAAAGGTTAGTTATAATAGAGAGGCTGGGGGAGGGGGAGTAAAGGTTAGTTATAATAGAGAGGCTGGGGGGAGTAAAGGTTAGTTATAATAGAGAGGCTGGGGGGAGTAAAGGTTAGTTATAATAGAGAGGCTGGGGGGAGTAAAGGTTAGTTATAATAGAGAGGCTGGGGGGAGTAAAGGTTAGTTATAATAGAGAGGCTGGGGGAGTAAAGGTTAGTTATAATAGAGAGGCTGGGGGGAGTAAAGGAAAGGTAGTAAAGGTTAGTTATAATAGAGAGGCTGGGGGAGTAAAGGTTAGTTATAATAGAGAGGCTGGGGGGAGTAAAGGTTAGTTATAATAGAGAGGCTGGGGGGAGTAAAGGTTAGTTATAATAGAGAGGCTGGGGGAGTAAAGGTTAGTTATAATAGAGAGGCTGGGGGGAGTAAAGGTTAGTTATAATAGAGAGGCTGGGGGAGTAAAGGTTAGTTATAATAGAGAGGCTGGGGGGAGTAAAGGTTAGTTATAATAGAGAGGCTGGGGGAGTAAAGGTTAGTTATAATAGAGAGGCTGGGGGGAGTAAAGGTTAGTTATAATAGAGAGGCTGGGGGGGAGTAAAGGTTAGTTATAATAGAGAGGCTGGGGGAGTAAAGGTTAGTTATAATAGAGAGGCTGGGGGAGTAAAGGTTAGTTATAATAGAGAGGCTGGGGGAGTAAAGGTTAGTTATAATAGAGAGGCTGGGGGAGTAAAGGTTAGTTATAATAGAGAGGCTGGGGGGGGGGAGTAAAGGTTAGTTATAATAGAGAGGCTGGGGGAGTAAAGGTTAGTTATAATAGAGAGGCTGGGGGAGTAAAGGTTAGTTATAATAGAGAGGCTGGGGGAGTAAAGGTTAGTTATAATAGAGAGGCTGGGGGAGTAAAGGTTAGTTATAATAGAGAGGCTGGGGGAGTAAAGGAAAGGTAGTAAAGGTTAGTTATAATAGAGAGGCTGGGGGAGTAAAGGTTAGTTATAATAGAGAGGCTGGGGGAGTAAAGGAAAGGTGGGGGAGTAAAGGTTAGTTATAATAGAGAGGCTGGGGGAGTAAAGGTTAGTTATAATAGAGAGGCTGGGGGAGTAAAGGTTAGTTATAATAGAGAGGCTGGGGGGAGTAAAGGAAAGGTAGTAAAGGTTAGTTATAATAGAGAGGCTGGGGGAGTAAAGGTTAGTTATAATAGAGAGGCTGGGGGGAGTAAAGGTTAGTTATAATAGAGAGGCTGGGGGAGTAAAGGTTAGTTATAATAGAGAGGCTGGGGGAGTAAAGGTTAGTTATAATAGAGAGGCTGGGGGAGTAAAGGTTAGTTATAATAGAGAGGCTGGGGGGAGTAAAGGTTAGTTATAATAGAGAGGCTGGGGGAGTAAAGGTTAGTTATAATAGAGAGGCTGGGGGGAGTAAAGGTTAGTTATAATAGAGAGGCTGGGGGAGTAAAGGTTAATTATAATAGAGAGGCTGGGGGGAGTAAAGGTTAGTTATAATAGAGAGGCTGGGGGGAGTAAAGGTTATTATAATAGAGAGGCAGGGGGCAGTAAAGGTGAGTAATAATAGAGAGGCTGGGGGAGTAAAGGTTAGTTATAATAGAGAGGCTGGGGGGGGGGAGTAAAGGTTAGTTATAATAGAGAGGCTGGGGGAGTAAAGGTTAGTTATAATAGAGAGGCTGGGGGGAGTAAAGGTTAGTTATAATAGAGAGGCTGGGGGGGGAGTAAAGGTTAGTTATAATAGAGAGGCTGGGGGAGTAAAGGTTAGTTATAATAGAGAGGCTGGGGGAGTAAAGGTTAGTTATAATAGAGAGGCTGGGGGAGTAAAGGTTAGTTATAATAGAGAGGCTGGGGGAGTAAAGGTTAGTTATAATAGAGAGGCTGGGGGAGTAAAGGTTAGTTATAATAGAGAGGCTGGGGGAGTAAAGGTTAGTTATAATAGAGAGGCTGGGGGAGTAAAGGTTATTATAATAGAGAGGCTGGGGGAGTAAAGGTTAGTTATAATAGAGAGGCTGGGGGAGTAAAGGTTAGTTATAATAGAGAGGCTGGGGGAGTAAAGGTTAGTTATAATAGAGAGGCTGGGGGAGTAAAGGTTAGTTATAATAGAGAGGCTGGGGGGAGTAAAGGTTAGTTATAATAGAGAGGCTGGGGGAGTAAAGGTTAGTTATAATAGAGAGGCTGGGGGGAAAGGTAGTAAAGGTTAGTTATAATAGAGAGGCTGGGGGGAGTAAAGGTTAGTTATAATAGAGAGGCTGGGGGAGTAAAGGTTAGTTATAATAGAGAGGCTGGGGGAGTAAAGGAAAGGAGTAAAGGTTAGTTATAATAGAGAGGCTGGGGGAGTAAAGGTTAGTTATAATAGAGAGGCTGGGGGAGTAAAGGTTAGTTATAATAGAGAGGCTGGGGGGAGTAAAGGTTAGTTAGTTATAATAGAGAGGCTGGGGGGAGTAAAGGTTAGTTATAATAGAGAGGCTGGGGGAGTAAAGGTTAGTTATAATAGAGAGGCTGGGGGGAGTAAAGGTTAGTTATAATAGAGAGGCTGGGGGGAGTAAAGGTTAGTTATAATAGAGAGGCTGGGGGGGGGAGTTATAATAGAGAGGCTGGGGGAGTAAAGGTTAGTTATAATAGAGAGGCTGGGGGAGTAAAGGTTAGTTATAATAGAGAGGCTGGGGGAGTAAAGGTTAGTTATAATAGAGAGGCTGGGGGAGTAAAGGTTAGTTATAATAGAGAGGCTGGGGGAGTAAAGGTTAGTTATAATAGAGAGGCTGGGGGGTAAAGGTTAGTTATAATAGAGAGGCTGGGGGAGTAAAGGTTAATTATAATAGAGAGGCTGGGGGAGTAAAGGTTAGTTATAATAGAGAGGCTGGGGGCGTAAAGGTTAGTTATAATAGAGAGGCTGGGGGAGTAAAGGTTAGTTATAATAGAGAGGCTGGGGGAGTAAAGGTTAGTTATAATAGGAGGCTGGGGGAGTAAAGGTTAGTTATAATAGAGAGGCTGGGGGAGTAAAGGTTAGTTATAATAGAGAGGCTGGGGGGAGTAAAGGTTAGTTATAATAGAGAGGCTGGGGGAGTAAAGGTTAGTTATAATAGAGAGGCTGGGGGAGTAAAGGTTAGTTATAATAGAGAGGCTGGGGGGGTAAAGGAAAGGTTAGTTATAATAGAGAGGCTGGGGGAGTAAAGGTTAGTTATAATAGAGAGGCTGGGGGAGTAAAGGTTAGTTATAATAGAGAGGCTGGGGGAGTAAAGGTTAGTTATAATAGAGAGGCTGGGGGAGTAAAGGTTAGTTATAATAGAGAGGCTGGGGGAGTAAAGGTTAGTTATAATAGAGAGGCTGGGGGAGTAAAGGTTAGTTATAATAGAGAGGCTGGGGGGGGAGTAAAGGTTAGTTATAATAGAGGCTGGGGGAGTAAAGGTTAGTTATAATAGAGAGGCTGGGGGGAGTAAAGGTTATTATAATAGAGAGGCTGGGGGTAGTAAAGGTTAGTTATAATAGAGAGGCTGGGGGAGTAAAGGTTAGTTATAATAGAGAGGCTGGGGGAGTAAAGGTTAGTTATAATAGAGAGGCTGGGGGAGTAAAGGAAAGGTGGGGGGAGTAAAGGTTAGTTATAATAGAGAGGCTGGGGGAGTAAAGGTTAATTATAATAGAGAGGCTGGGGGGAGTAAAGGTTAGTTATAATAGAGAGGCTGGGGGAGTAAAGGTTAGTTATAATAGAGAGGCTGGGGGGAGTAAAGGTTAGTTATAATAGAGAGCCGCTGGGGAGTAAAGGTTAGTTATAATAGAGAGGCTGGGGGAGTAAAGGTTAGTTATAATAGAGAGGCTGGGGGAGTAAAGGTTAGTTATAATAGAGAGGCTGGGGGAGGGAGTTATAATAAAGGCTGGGGGAGTAAAGGAAAGGTAGTAAAGGTTATTATAATAGAGAGGCTGGGGGAGTAAAGGTTAATTATAATAGAGAGGCTGGGGGAGTAAAGGTTAGTTATAATAGAGAGGCTGGGGGGAGTAAAGGTTAGTTATAATAGAGAGGCTGGGGAGGGGGAGTAAAGGTTAGTTATAATAGAGAGGCTGGGGGAGTAAAGGTTAGTTATAATAGAGAGGCTGGGGGAGTAAAGGTTATAATAGAGAGGCTGGGGGAGTAAAGGTTAGTTATAATAGAGAGGCTGGGGGAGTAAAGGGGAGTAAAGGTTAGTTATAATAGAGAGGCTGGGGGAGTAAAGGTTATTATAATAGAGAGGCTGGGGGAGTAAAGGTTAGTTATAATAGAGAGGCTGGGGGAGTAAAGGTTCATTATAATAGAGAGGCTGGGGGGAGTAAAGGTTAGTTATAATAGAGAGGCTGGGGGGAGTAAAGGTTATTATAATAGAGAGGTGGGTGGGAGTAAAGGTTAGTTATAATAGAGAGGCTGGGGGAGTAAAGGTTAGTTATAATAGAGAGGCTGGGGGAGTAAAGGTTAGTTATAATAGTGAGGCAGGTAGTAAAGGTTAGTTATAATAGAGGCTGGGGGAGTAAAGGTTATTTATAATAGAGAGGCTGGGGGGAGTAAAGGTTAGTTATAATAGAGAGGCTTGGGGGAGTAAAGGGACTGAGAGGTAGTAAGGTTAGTTATAATAGAGAGGCTGGGGGAGTAAAGGTTCATTATAATAGTGAGGCTGGGGAGTAAAGGTTAGTTATAATAGTGAGGCTGGGGGGAGTAAAGGTTAGGTATAATAGAGAGGCTGGGGGAGTAAAGGTTAGTTATAATAGAGAGGCACAGAGTACAGGTTAGTTACAATAGAGAGGCTGGGGGGAGTAAAGGTTAGTTATAATAGAGAGGCTGGGGGAGTAAGGTTAGTTATAATAGAGAGACTGGGGAGTAAAGGTTAGTTATAATAGAGAGGCTGGGGGAGTAAAGGTTAGTTATAATAGTGAGGCTGGGGGGAGTAAAGGTTAGTTATAATAGAGAGGCTGGGGGGGTAAAGGAAAGGTGGGGGGAGTAAAGGTTAGTTATAATAGAGAGGCTGGGGGAGTAAAGGTTAGTTATAATAGAGAGGCTGGGGGAGTAAAGGTTAGTTATAATAGAGAGGTCATGAGTAAAGGAAAGGTAGGAAGGTTAGTTATACAGAGAGGCTGGGGAGGAGCAAAGGTTCATTATATTAGAGAGGCTGGGGGGAGTAAAGCTTAGTTATAATAGAGAGGCTGGGGGAGTAAAGGTTGAAGAGAGAGGTTGGGGAAGGAAAGGTAGTAAAGGTTAGTTATAACAGTTGGGGAGTAAAGGTTCATTATAATAGAGATATTGGGGAGTAAAGGAAAGGGTAGTAAAGGTTAGTTATAATAGTGAGGCTGGGGGAGTAGTTAGTTATAATAGAGAGGCTGGGGGAGTAAAGGTTAGTTATAATAGAGAGGCTGGGGGAGTAAAGGTTAGTTATAATAGAGAGGCTGGGGGAGTAAAGGTTAGTTATAATAGAGAGGCTGGGGGAGTAAAGGTTAGTTATAATAGAGAGGCTGGGGGAGTAAAGGTTAGTTATAATAGAGAGGCTGGGGGGAGTAAAGGTTAGTTATAATAGAGAGGCTGGGGGAGTAAAGGTTAGTTATAATAGAGAGGCTGGGGGAGAAGGTAGTATAATGAGAGGCTGGGGGAGTAAAGGTTAGTTATAATAGAGAGGCTGGGGGAGTAAAGGTTAGTTATAATAGAGAGGCTGGGGGAGTAAAGGTTAGTTATAATAGAGAGGCTGGGGGAGTAAAGGTTAGTTATAATAGAGAGGCTGGGGGAGTAAAGGTTAGTTATAATAGAGAGGCTGGGGGGAGTAAAGGTTAGTTATAATAGAGAGGCTGGGGGAGTAAAGGTTAGTTATAATAGAGAGGCTGGGGGAGTAAAGGTTAGTTATAATAGAGAGGCTGGGGGAGTAAAGGTTAGTTATAATAGAGAGGCTGGGGGGAGTAAAGGTTAGTTATAATAGAGAGGCTGGGGGAGTAAAGGTTAGTTATAATAGAGAGGCTGGGGGAGTAAAGGTTAGTTATAATAGAGAGGCTGGGGGAGTAAAGGTTAGTTATAATAGAGAGGCTGGGGGAGTAAAGGTTAGTTATAATAGAGAGGCTGGGGGAGTAAAGGTTAGTTATAATAGAGAGGCTGGGGGAGTAAAGGTTAGTTATAATAGAGAGGCTGGGGGAGTAAAGGTTAGTTATAATAGAGAGGCTGGGGGGAGTAAAGGTTAGTTATAATAGAGAGGCTGGGGGAGTAAAGGTTAGTTATAATAGAGAGGCTGGGGGGAGTAAAGGTTAGTTATAATAGAGAGGCTGGGGGGAGTAAAGGTTAGTTATAATAGAGAGGCTGGGGGGAGTAAAGGTTAGTTATAATAGAGAGGCTGGGGGAGTAAAGGTTAGTTATAATAGAGAGGCTGGGGGAGTAAAGGTTAGTTATAATAGAGAGGCTGGGGGAGTAAAGGTTAGTTATAATAGAGAGGCTGGGGGGAGTAAAGGTTAGTTATAATAGAGAGGCTGGGGGGAGTAAAGGTTAGTTATAATAGAGAGGCTGGGGGAGTAAAGGTTAGTTATAATAGAGAGGCTGGGGGAGTAAAGGTTAGTTATAATAGAGAGGCTGGGGGGAGTAAAGGTTAGTTATAATAGAGAGGCTGGGGGAGTAAAGGTTAGTTATAATAGAGAGGCTGGGGGAGTAAAGGTTAGTTATAATAGAGAGGCTGGGGGAGTAAAGGTTAGTTATAATAGAGAGGCTGGGGGAGTAAAGGTTAGTTATAATAGAGAGGCTGGGGGAGTAAAGGTTAGTTATAATAGAGAGGCTGGGGGAGTAAAGGTTAGTTATAATAGAGAGGCTGGGGGAGTAAAGGTTAGTTATAATAGAGAGGCTTTTCGGGAGGTAAAGGTTCATTATATTAGAGAGGCTGGGGAGTAAAGCTAGTTATAATAGAGAGGTTAGGGAGTAAAGGTTAGTTATAATAGAGAGGCTGGGGGAGAAGGAAAGTAGTAAAGGTTAGTTATAATAGTGAGGCTGGGGGGGTAAAGGTTCATTATAATAGAGAGGCTGGGGGAGTAAAGAAAGGTTAGTTATAATAGAGAGGTTGGGGGGGAGTAAAGGTTAAGTTATAATAGAGAGGCTGGGGGAGTAAAGGTTAGTTATAATAGAGAGGGTGGGGGAGTAAAGGTTAGTTATAATAGTGAGGCTGGGGGAGTAAAGGTTAGTTATAATAGAGGCTGGGGGAGTAAAGGTTAATTATAATAGAGAGGCTGGGGGGAGTAAAGGGGTAGTAAAGGTTAGTTATAATAGAGAGGCTGGGGGAGTAAAGGTTAGTTATAATAGAGAGGCTGGGGGGGTGCAAAGGTTATTATAATAGAGAGGTCAGGGGGAGTAAAGGTTAGTTATAATAGAGAGGCTGGGGGGAGTAAAGGTTAGTTATAATAGAGAGGCTGGGGGAGTAAAGGTTAGTTATAATAGAGAGGCTGGGGGAGTAAAGGTTAGTTATAATAGAGAGGCTGGGGGAGTAAAGGTTAGTTATAATAGAGAGGCTGGGGGAGTAAAGGTTAGTTATAATAGAGAGGCTGGGGGAGTAAAGGTTAGTTATAATAGAGAGGCTGGGGGAGTAAAGGTTAGTTATAATAGAGAGGCTGGGGGAGTAAAGGTTAGTTATAATAGAGAGGCTGGGGGAGTAAAGGTTAGTTATAATAGAGAGGCTGGGGGAGTAAAGGTTAGTTATAATAGAGAGGCTGGGGGAGTAAAGGTTAGTTATAATAGAGAGGCTGGGGGAGTAAAGGTTAGTTATAATAGAGAGGCTGGGGGAGTAAAGGTTAGTTATAATAGAGAGGCTGGGGGAGTAAAGGTTAGTTATAATAGAGAGGCTGGGGGAGTAAAGGTTAGTTATAATAGAGAGGCTGGGGGAGTAAAGGTTAGTTATAATAGAGAGGCTGGGGGAGTAAAGGTTAGTTATAATAGAGAGGCTGGGGGGAGTAAAGGTTAGTTATAATAGAGAGGCTGGGGGAGTAAAGGTTAGTTATAATAGTGAGGCTTGGGGGAGTAAAGGTTAGTTATAATAGAGAGGCTGGGGGAGTAAAGGTTAGTTATAATAGAGAGGCTGGGGGAGTAAAGGTTAGTTATAATAGAGAGGCTGGGGGAGTAAAGGATTAAGTTATAATAGAGAGGCTGGGGGGAGTAAAGGTTAGTTATAATAGAGAGGCTGGGGGAGTAAAGGTTAGTTATAATAGAGAGGCTGGGGGAGTAAAGGTTAGTTATAATAGAGAGGCTGGGGGAGTAAAGGTTAGTTATAATAGAGAGGCTGGGGGGAGTAAAGGTTAGTTATAATAGTGAGGCTGGGGGAGTAAAGGTTAGTTATAATAGAGAGGATGGGGGAGTAAAGGTTAGTTATAATGAGATGAGGGAGTAAGGGGGAGTAAAGGTTAGTTATAATAGAGAGGCTGGGGGGAGTAAGGTTAAGTTATAATAGAGAGGCTGGGGGAGTAAAGGTTAGTTATAATAGAGAGGCTGGGGGAGTAAAGGTTAGTTATAATAGAGAGGCTGGGGGAGTAAAGGTTAGTTATAATAGTGAGGCTGGGGGAGTAAAGGTTAGTTATAATAGAGATGGTAGGTTAAATAATAGAGGTGGGAGTTATAATGAGAAGGGAGTAAGTAATAAGAGGCTGGAGTAATTATTATAATAGGAGGAGTAAAGGTTAGTTATAATAGAGGCGGAGGTTAATTATAATAGAGAGGCTGGGGATGTTAGTTATAAAGCTGGGGGAGTAAAGGTTTATAATAGAGGCTGAGAGTTTTATAATAGAGAGGCTGGGGGAGTAAGGTTATTATAATAGAGAGGCTGGGGAGTAAAGGTTATTATAATAGAAGGCTGGGGTTAAATAAGAGGCTGAATTAAGAGGTTATTATAATAGGGCTGGGGAGTAAAGGTTATTATAATGGAGGCTGAGGTATTATAATGACTGGGGAGTAAAGTTAGTTATAATAGAAGTTAGTAGAGTAAAGTTGTTATAATAGAGAGGCTGAAAGGTTAGTTATAATAGAAGGCTGGGGGAGAAGTTATTATAAAGAGAGGCTGGGGAGGTTATTATAATAGAGCTGAGTTAGTTATAATAGAAGCTGAAGTTATTATAATAGGAAGTTAATTATAATAAAAGCTGGGGGAGTAAAGTTTTATAATAAGCTGGGAGTAGTATATAATAGAGGCTGGGGAGTAAAGGTTAGTTATAATAGAGAGGCTGGAGAAAGATTATAAAGAGAGGCTGGGGAGTGGTTAGTTATAATAGAGAGGCTGGGGGAGTAAGGTTATATAATAGAGAGCTGGGGAGGGGTAAGGAGTAGAGTAAAGGTTAGTTATAATAGAGAGGCTGGGGGAGTAAAGGTTAGTTATAATAGAAAGGCTGGGGGAGTAAGGTTAGTTATAATAGAAGTTGGGGGAGTAAAGGTAGTTATAATAGAGAGGGGGAGTAAAGGTTAGTTATAATAGAGAGGCTGGGG
>NW_027013782.1:0-15221 GCF_036934945.1 Oncorhynchus masou masou | reverse complement strand
ATTTTCTATGTTTTTGTAATATTTACTGTTTATTTCACCCCCTGTATTTTGCACCTTCTGAAGTGGCAGGGATGTTGTGTAAATCTCAATTTATACAACCCCCCAAAAAATATGTTTTAATTCCAGGTTGTAAGGCAACAAAATAGGAAAAATGTGAAGGGGTGAATACTTTCGCGAAGCCACAGTAACTGAAGATAAGGACTAGATGTCACTGATTATGATACTTCAATGCCGAGCACTGAGCACCGGGATATTGGAGGAACAAAAAGTTTATACTGATTAATCAGTATATATATATATATACAGTGGGGCAAAAAAGTATTTAGTTAGCCACTAATTGTGCAAGTTCTCCCACTTAAAAAAGAAGAGAGGCCTGTACTTTTCATCATAGGTACACTTCAACTATGACAGGCAAAATGAATTTTTTTCTCCAGAAAATCACATTGTAGGATTTTTAATGAATTTATTTACAAATTATGGTGGAAAATAAGTATTTGGTCACCAACAAACAAGCAAGATTTCTGGCTCTCACAGACCTGTAACTTCTTCTTTAAGAGGCTCATCTGTCCTCCACTCGTTACCTGTATTAATGGCACCTGTTTGAACTTGTTATCAGTATAAGACACCTGTCCACAACCTCAAACAGTCACACTCAAACTCCACTATGGCCAAGACCAAAGAGCTGTCAAAGGACACCAGAAACAAAATTGTAGACCTGCACCAGGCTGGGAAGACTGAATCTGCAATAGGTAAGCAGCATGGTTTGAAGAAAACAACTGTGGGAGCAATTATTAGGAAATGGAAGACATACAAGACCACTGATAATCTCCTCGATTTGGGGCTCCACATAAGATCTCACCCCGTGGGGTCAAAATGATCACAAGAACAGTGAACAAAAATCTCAGAACCACAAAATCTCAGAACCTAGTGAATGACCTGCAGAGAGCTGGGACCAAAGTAGCAAAGCTTACCATCAGTAACACACTACGCCGCCAGGGACTCAAATCCTGCAGTACCAGACGTGTCCCCCTGCTTAAGCCAGTACATGTCCAGGCCCATCTGAAGTTTGCTAGAGAGCATTTGGATGATCCAGAAGAAGATTGGGAGAATGTCATATGGTCAGATGAAACCAAAATATAACTTTTTGGTAAAAACTCAACTCGTCGTGTTTGGAGGACAAAGAATGCTGAGTTGCATCCAAAGAACACCATACCTACTGTGAAGCATGGGGGTGGAAGCATCATGCTTTGGGGCTGTTTTTCTGCAAAGGGACCAGGACGACTGATCCATTTAAAGGAAATAATGAATGGGGCCATGTATCGTGAGATTTTGAGTGAAAACCTCCTTCCATCAGCAAGGGCATTGAAGATGAAACGTGGCTGGGTCTTTCAGCATGACAATAATCCCAAACACACCGCCCGGGCAACGAAGGAGTGGCTTCGTAAGAAGCATTTCAAGGTCCTGGAGTGGCCTAGCCAGTCTCCAGATCTCAACCCCATATAAAATCTTTGGAGGGGAGTTGAAAGACCGTGTTGCCCAGCAACAGCCCCAAAACATCACTTCTCTAGAGGGAGATCTGCATGGTGGAATGGGCCAAAATACCAGCAACAGTGTGTGAAAACCTTGTGAAGACTTACAGAAAACGTTTGACCTCTGTCATTGCCAACAAAGGGTATATAACAAAGTATTGAGATAAACTTTTGTTATTGACCAAATACTTATTTTCCACCATAATTTGCAAATAAATTCATTAAAAATCCTACAATGTGATTTTCTGGATTTTTTTCTCATTTTGTCTGTTATAGTTGAAGTGTACCTATGATTACACTACAGGTCTTTCTCATCTTTTTAAGTGGGAGAACTTGCACACCATTGGTGGCTGACTAAATACTTTTTTGCCCCCACCTTATACTTTGCCAGGGCTTATGATGAGAAGTTATTGTCGTCACGACGACCTTTCTTTTCACTATCCCCTAGAAGGTTTTGTCGCGTGGCGGACCCGATGTTCATAACTCATGTTCTACATATCCCTCCTCTTGTTGTGTAATGGTCAGTATGTTAGACTGTGACATCCCCTGGCTGGGCCGCCTTAAATAACCACGAAAGAAGTAGACATTTCTGCCACTGTCAGAGCTATCCTTATCGAGTGCAAAATCGCTCCGACTCGAATGGCTTTCAGCTGCCGCTTCCTATAGGGCGAAGAGTGTATTTAAACGTTCAGCCACCATTATTTAGTCATAATATCATTTGGCTACCATTAGCTCCCAGCCAGGAGAGTGCGCTTCACACACTAGTGTAGTTATCAGGCCCTGCTCCTGGGGAGAGGGGATAATAGAGATTTATAAACAAAAAGGGAGCCATTTTGGCAGGCACTCGCGTACCTCAATGGGGCTCTCCCATTCACAATGGTCAGAGATGAAAAGGAGTTAACAATGAACAATAGACACTAATCCGTTCTCTCTTCAGCAGATTTAGCTTACGCTCGCCGCCATCTCTCCCTTAAAATGCCTGTTTACGGTATGGCCCTACTTCTACAAACAGGTGATAGTGAGCCCAGAGCTAGATACATATGTGAGGAGTTTACAGCACTGAGGGACGGGCGGGGTTTTTAATCCTTTCATTTTCTATAGGAGGATGAAAACTGTATTGTATTGTATTTCTCTGCATCCTTTCTCATCCTCTCTCTATTTAGTCTTCTCTCTCTCTCTCATTTCTTAACACTCCCATGCTGGGTCACTTAAATTTTAAATAGACAAAAAGGACCCCAAGTAGTATATTCAGTGTCTGATGAGCTGGCCTGTGAAGAGCCTGACTGTAATCATAGAAAGCTGCTCTGAGCTGTGGGCTGGCAGGGACTCGGGCAGTGCCAGGGACTCCTATAGGAGAGAGGGGCCTGAGATGAATTGGACAGTCTTGCTCTATGAGATTCCTCTGACAAGAGCGTGGCTAGCATGATGAAACCAGATGAAAACACCTTAACATTAGTCTCTCAGTCCACTGTGCCCAATAATAAAAATACATCAAGGCTTCTCAGCTCTGTGGGGTTGAGTTTAATTGGAACTTTGTTCGACGAGAAAAAGAGTGACGGAGAGAATTGGCGGAGAAGTTTATTGGCCTAATGGCCGTCTTCATTGAGCTGAGGATTTGAAAAGAAAATGGCCTCGCGTTTGTTCCTCTTTGTCCAGGTTCTGTCTGTAATTTTAGTGGCGTCAGTATGTAGAGGGGCCTGTAGTGGATGCTGTGAAGTTGAAATGAGGGCGATGAGGTTAACAGTGGAAAGAAACGTTTATAGCATCACATCAATGCAGAACAAAACGGTTCTCCATGTTTTCACGTGCTTAGAGTGTTGCTATGGCTTTTGGCGTCAGTATTTCCCATGGGTTATTGTCATGAATACACTGGGAGTCAGGAAGCAGGTGCAGAAGGAGAGTTTAATAACAATGATGAAAGGCAAATGAACAAAACAGGCGATGCGTGATTGAACATGAAAGCAAAACCAATACTGCCTGATGACTGAGGCCACTGAGGGTTGAATAAAGGAAGGTAATCAAGGTGATGATGAAGTCCAGGTGTGCGTAATGATGGTTGCCAGGACTGGTGGTTAGTAGACCAGCAACATCGAGCGCTGGAGAGGAAGAGCAGCAGTAGCCGTGACAGCTATGACCTATAGGTTGGTACAGTTGCACCTGACTTAGGACTTAAGATTTTGTCCTGGCTTTAAATTATCGGTTTGTGTCACAAGAAAACGGAAATGTTTTTGGTCTGTATCACCTACCACTGTTTGGCTACCATTTGGTGAAAGCCATTACAACTTCAATATGCAGAAGCACGCATTGTAGCAAGTATTGTCAATGTCTATATCTGAATAGAAAATGCTAACTTTTAACTGTGATTATGTCAACAATGCTGATAGTATTTAAAGAGTGTTGTTGATTCAGTAATGTATTGGTATGCAAAGCACCCCTCTTATAGCGAGTTTGATGCCTTTGGGAGTCCAACAACTGCTGTCTTTCAAATGAGTATAAAAGACTTCAATCTCTCTTATCTCAGATGTACTACGGTGGTGCTGCTGTCCATCAGTATTCTCTAAATACGAAAGTATTGCCTGATCATTCATGGTGGGACTTGGGGTGGTACAGACAACATCTGAAAGTTGAACAAAATGTTATTGCGAAACATCATCAAGAAGAATCACCAAGCATTTCCTGTACATGTCAGACTCAGCCCTCTACTGCTTTACTGTGGAGTTTCTTTGGTAAAACACACTTCTCTTTTAGCCCACTTATCCCTCCATCCTCTTCTTACCCAATCCTGTACTTCTGCTCAGTGCTCTGATGTCATTCCTTCATCCCTTCATCCTCTTCTTACCCAATCCTGTACTTCTGCTCAGTGCTCTGATGTCATTCCTTCATCCCTTCCATCCTCTTCTTACCCAATCCTGTACTTCTGCTCAGAGCTCTGATGTCATTCCTTCATCCCTCCATCCTCTCTTACCCAATCCTGTACTTCTGCTCAGTGCTCTGATGTCATTCCTTCATCCCTTCATCCTCTTCTTACCCAATCCTGTACTTCTGCTCAGAGCTCTGTCATTCCTTCATCCCTTCATCCTCTTCTTACCCAATCCTGTACTTCTGCTCAGAGCTCTGATGTCATTCCTTCATCCCTCCATACTCTTCTTACCCAATCCTGTACTTCTGCTCAGAGCTCTGATGTCATTCCTTCATCCCTCCATACTCTTCTTACCCAATCCTGTACTTCTGCTCAGTGCTCTGATGTCATTCCTTCATCCCTTCATCCTCTTCTTACCCAATCCTGTACTTCTGCTCAGAGCTCTGTCATTCCTTCATCCCTTCATCCTCTTCTTACCCAATCCTGTACTTCTGCTCAGAGCCTCTGATGTCATTCCTTCATCCTCCATCCTCTTCTTACCCAATCCTGTACTTCTGCTCAGAGCTCTGATGTCATTCCTTCATCCCTCCATCCTCTTCTTACCCAATCCTGTACTTCTGCTCAGAGCTCTGATGTCATTCCTTCATCCCTCCATCCTCTTCTTACCCAATCCTGTTGCTCAGAGCTCTGATGTCATTCCTTCATCCCTCCATCCTCTTCTTACCCAATCCTGTACTTCTCCTCAGAGCTCTGATGTCATTCCTTCATCCCTCCATCCTCTTCTTACCCAATCATGTACTTCTCCTCAGAGTTCTGATGTCATTCCTTCATCCCTCCATCCCTTCACCCAATCCTGTACTTCTCCTCAGAGCTCTGTCATTCCTTCATCCCTCCATCCCTCTTCTTACCTAATCATGTACTTCTCCTCAGAGCTCTGATGTCATTCCTTCATCCTCCATCCATCCCCGATCCCAAGTGGGTTTTACGCCACTGACCCATCACATACACATGGCCTCCATACATTTCTCTCAGAGTCTGTCTGTAGTACTTGTAAAGCCATTCCCCTCAGCGGAGGCAGAGACTGGACCCTCCAGTTGTAGAATCGATCCTGGTTTAATATAACTGGAAGGCCCGTTAGGGTGAAGCTCAGTGGTCATTTACAGATCGGGATAATAAAGGGCCTCGCTTGGGACAACGTCGGGAGCGGGACTTCTGTCATCCAGTCATCTCTGTAGAGCTCTTATACTGTTTCTACCAGTTCTTATAAAGATTCCAAAGATGGAGGACAGAGGATTGGTGTACTGGAACATAGCTCACTGGCAACCTAAGAAATGGCTCTGACAGGACACGGAAGAGAAGGTTTCAGCGTGTGGTTTTGTTACGGATATAAAGGACATATCATCTCATTCTTCCATCTTCTTGGATTTTTATACATTGTATAGTAAGCCATTTTGTTTCCCCTAAGCTGGTGGATTTATATAAAGAGTTACGTCATGATAATCGCATCACTTATGTGAACATTTTCTGTCTTTAAATCATTATCTTCCAGGAAGTTATGCTGTTTCTCGATTTTCAGGGCAGGTTGTCTTCTAAGATTGGTCACAATTGTTACTCACACAATAGTCTTACTGGAATTGTTGCTGAAGGAGAGAATGTAAGTAAGTTGAAAAGTGCAGAACCATTACTGACCAGAATGTCCCTTATGCACGACAGCAGAAAGCAATATCACTGGTTGAAATTTTAGATGACTCATGAACCATTCCAAAAGAAATGGGCCTGACTGCTTCAAAGAAGAACGGTGCTGTCTGGTTTTACATGTATACGGTTTTAAATTCATACAGGCTTCAATATCTCTGCAGTGGTGTTACTATAATGCATATTTTGAATGAATGTGAACGTGAGATCATGAACATTTGAAATGGCTGGCATATGGCTGTGTACCTGAGCTCCCTGGTTTAGTATGGCTGTGTACCTGAGCTCCCTGCTTTAGTATGGCTGTGTACCTGAGCTCTCAAACCTGAGCTCCCTGGTTTAGTATGGCTGTGTACCTGAGCTCTCTGGTTTATTATGGCTGTGTACCTGAGCTCCCTGCTTTAGTATGGCTGTGTACCTGAGCTCTCTGGTTTAGTATGGCTGTGTACCTGAGCTCCCTGCTTTAGTATGGCTGTGTACCTGAGCTCCCTGGTTTAGTATGGCTGTGTACTTGAGCTCTCTGGTTTAGTATGGCTGTGTATCTGAGCTCTCTGGTTTAGCATGGCTGTGTACTTGAGCTCTCTGGTTTAGTATGGCTGTGTACCTGAGCTCTCTGGTTTAGTATGGCTGTGTACCTGATCTCCCTGCTTTAGTATGGCTGTGTACCTGAGCTCTCTGGTTTAGTATGGCTGTGTACCTGAGCTCTCTGGTTTAGTATGGCTGTGTACCTGAGCTCTCTGGTTTTATGGCTGTGTACCTGAGCTCTCTGGTTTAGTATGGCTGTGTACCTGAGCTCTCTGGTTTAGTATGGCTGTGTACCTGATCTCCCTGCTTTACATGGCTGTGTACCTGAGCTCTCTGGTTTAGTATGGCTGTGTACCTGAGCTCTCTGGTTTAGTATGGCTGTGTACCTGAGCTCCCTGGTTTAGTATGGCTGTGGACCTGAGCTCCCTGGTTTAGTGTGGCTGTGGACCTGAGCTCTCTGGTTTAGTATGGCTGTGTACTTGAGCTCTCTGGTTTAGTATGGCCAGTACCTGAGCTCCCTGGTTTAGTATGGCTGTGTACCTGAGCTCCCTGGTTTAGTATGGCTGTGTACCTGAGCTCCTGGTTTAGTGGCTGTGTTGAGCTCCTGGTTTAGTATGGCTGTGTACCTGAGCTCTCTGGTTTAGTATGGCTGTGTACCTGAGCTCCTGGTTTAGTATGGCTGTGCCTGAGCTCCCTGGTTTTAGTATGGCTGTGTACCTGAGCTCCCTGGTTTAGTATGGCTGTGGACCCTGAGCTCCCTGGTTTAGTATGGCTGTGTACCTGAGCTCTCTGGTTATTATGGCTGTGTACCTGAGCTCCCTGCTTTAGTATGGCTGTGTACCTGAGCTCTCTGGTTTAGTATGGCTGTGTACCTGAGCTCCCTGCTTTAGTATGGCTGTGTACCTGAGCTCCTGGTTTTATGGCTGTGTACCTGAGCTCTCTGGTTTAGTATGGCTGTGACCTGAGCTCCCTGGTTTAGTATGGCTGTGTGCCCTGAGCTCTCTGGTTTAGTATGGCTGTGTACCTGAGCTCCCTGGTTTAGTATGGCACTAGGCTCCCTGGTTTAGTGTAGCCGTTACCTGTGTTTGTCTAACGTCCTTTTATGTGAGTGCACTACAGCATCTGCCAGGAGGTCTGGACTTTATGACACAGGCTGAGGAATGGTTAGGTGGGGACTGAAATCTGTCTCGTTACACTTTTTTCAAGGAACAACTTGTTGTAGGGTAGAACTTCACAGGCCAACTTCAAACCTGTGACACAAATGAAACAACGAGAACGAAAATAAGAGCATGAAAGTTTCATGCTTTTCTTTCTACTCGTTTTGTAATAAAGTTTTTAAAATGGCATATCAGAAATCCTCAGGCAGTTTCAGAAGGCTGGTTTTAAAGACAGGGAAGGGAGGCAGGGAAGATCAGTGCGCCGGCGTTTGATAACAATATTTTCCTCCCCGGTTCTGTTGTTCTCACTGGGGGAAGACTTGGTGCACTGCCAGGAGCCTCGCCAGCTGATTTGGTGGCTTGTTAGAAATGATTGCTTTATATTACCTTCGACGCATTGTGCGAGCCTCGTGAGCAACGTTCTATTATACGGTATTAGTCGTAATGAACCAGTCCATATGCTAGCAATCTGCTTGAGACAAGACAGCGGGAAACGGAGACCGGTTTGCCTCTTTTCGCAGACGTTTACGTCTCGAGCTCCAACTGGGCCTCCTGAAGATGATGAGAAGGGAAGGTTTGGGGAAGGTGGGGGGCAGCAGACCTGTCCGCTGAGACGCGATTCGCCAGGGAGCCTCAGCTTTCAAAAGAGACGTTATTTCATTCGCTCAAAGTTTCAGAAGTGGATTTATAGGCTACATGCATAAGAATGCTATGATGTTTAATCTGCTAACTCCGTTGAATGAGGGTTTCCCCTAGTTTCCAACCTCACTGCAGTAGAGTGAAGGAGCAAAGCACTCTGTAAGTACCGTGCTCATACACAACCTGCACTCTCCGATCAGATGTATCTATCTACTGTGTGGGGGACTAGAGGCAGTAAACGAACTTACAGCGCCATGTCTCTATTGTAGGTAATTAATCATGCAAATGAGCTTTTGTAGGTACCCTTGGGACAGATTAAGTTAACATTAAAATGTGAGTTAGCGCACATGCTAGATTATGACAGCAGACAACTTTATTTCTTCCGCCCCTTCTGCCTCAGGATCTACGGTGGCTACTTTGTTGTTACCCATGACGGTTAAAATAGTGTACTCTACTCAGAAGTCACAGTACTGTACAGTTCCTGTAGACAGACTACTGGCAAAGTGTTCAATGGACTGTTGTAATGCCTAACTGTTTGATGTAATTGTTCATAGGCCTACAATCTTAGTTGTTGGGAGTGGAGGATTGTATTTTCATAACATTTACTATAAGTTAAGGTCAAATGCAGCGTTTTTTATCCAAATATCAAATACTTTTGAGTAACGATTAAGTACCGTACTGTGATTGTTTTTAAGTAAAATTGTCAAAAAGAAAACAAAATGCTTCTTAGCAAAGAGCAATTTCTCAAGCAAAACTTTGCTGGGAGTGGTCTTGAGTGGGAGGGGAAAACTAGCTGTTATTGGCAGAGGTTTGTAACTCTCTTTCTTATTGGTCTATTAACCAATTTACCACCCAATGATGTCACCTGGCACGTCCAACTCCATCCAACCAACTCAGACATTTCTCAAACTAAAATATTTTTCAGAATTTCACAGAATAGTTCCAACCTCATAGTGTGGAAGTATATATAAAACAGAAAAAATCGCATTTCCGACTGCACTGGGCCTTTAATCAGTTGATGTCAGTTTGGTTCTTCTCCTTCATGCCACAGTGATTCATTTCCTATATATATCATTCTCATTGTATCAGTTCAACCATTGGCTGCACAGTTTGGTCTCATCCTTACAGAGTGAACACACCTAGGCTTCTGCATAGTAAACATCCCTTACACCAGCCCATACTGAAGCCCATACTGAACATCCCCCTACCCAGCCCATACTGAACATCCCCTACCCAGCCTGCTGAACATCCCCTAGCCCATACTGGAAGCCCATACTGAACATCCCTACCCAGCCCATACTGAACATCCCCTACCCAGCCCATACTGAACATCCCTACCCAGCCCATACTGAAGCCCATACTGAACATCCTCTACCCAGCCCATACTGAACATCCCCTACCCAGCCCATACTGAACATCCTCTACCCAGCCCATACTGAACATCCTCTACCCAGCCCATACTGAACATCCCCTACCCAGCCCATACTGAACATCCTCTACCCAGCCCATACTGAACATCCCCTACCCAGCCCATACTGAAGCCCATACTGAACATCCCCTACCCAGCCCATACTGAACATCCCCTACCCAGCCCATACTGAACATCCCCTACCCAGCCCATACTGAAGCCCATACTGAACATCCTCTTCCCAGCATCAGTACAGCATCGGCAACGTGCATGGCGCCTTTACTAGCGTCAGATGCAGCCTCGCTTTAATCACTGTATCCAGGCTTTAACTGTTATGGGGCTTCATGCCAGCCGCCACCGCTTCCTCAAAACGTGACAAGAACATGCTCCAGAAGGCAAGCGTCGTTGACGGCGTGGGCCAGGGGAGCAGGGGCCGTGTTGACGGCGTGGGCCAGGGGAGCAGGGGCCGTGTTGACGGCGTGGGCCAGGGGAGCAGGGCCGTTTTGACGGCGTGGGCCAGCCAGCAGGGACCGTGTTGACGGCGTGGGCCAGGGGGCCAGGGGCCGTGTTGACTGCGTGGGCCAGGAGCAGGGGCCGTGTTGACGGCGTGGGCCAGGGCAGGGGCCGTGTTGACGAGCGTGGACCAGGGGAGCAGGGGCCGTGTTGGCCGGCGTGGGCCAGGAGAGCAGGGGCCGTGTTCGACGGCGTGGGCCAGGGGAGCAGGGGCCGTGTTGACGGCGTGGGCCAGGGGGAGCAGGGGCGTGTTGACGGCGTGGACCAGGGAGCAGGGGCCGTGCTTGACGCCGTGGACCAGGGGAGCAGGGGCCGTGATGACGGCGTGGGCCAGGGAGCAGGGGTGTGCAAACATCACACAATGAATATTTTATTGGACGTTTAAAAGGGGTGGCGACAGGCAGTTAAACTGTTGTCCGGCAGTCGGTGTTTTCCTTGATACTTTCGATCTGATCTTGACTATTAGTGAAGATCATGACGTAGCTTAGTGCCCGTTTAGTGTACTAGGGTCTTAGATGTCCAAACTAGAAAACAACCACTCACCTCCTAATGTAAGGCCATACTGTTAGTATATTATGTGATGTTGGTATCATCTGTTCAGCTTCCTCTGAAATCTCTAAATCTTCTAGACCTTCCACCCATAATGTATCTCAATGACATGGATTCTCTCACAGACAATCTACACATAAAATATCTACGTGTACTGTATCCATAAACGTATACATGTAAATATATACATATAACACCACGGTCCAAAGTTTTAGAACACCTGCTCATCTCAAGAGGCTTCTTTTTTTTTTAGACTATTCTCTACATTGTAGAATAATAGTGAAGACATCAAAACCATGAAATAACACATATGGGGTCATGTGGTAACTAAAAAAGTGTTAAACAAATAAAGATATTTTATATTTCAGATTCTTCAAAGTAGCCCCCTTTGCCTTACTTTTTGCCCCACTGTATATATAATATGCTCCAGCGGGCAACACGCCTGTTGCCAGCCTACCTACCACTCTTTCAAATGCAAATACCACTTGTGCATTCGACAAACAAACAACCTGTTGACCAGCCACAAACAATGTCCCATTGTACAGTATGTCACATAATAAATCTCCATATATGGCCTTCTTCTGGCTATTACATACTTATGTATACATCGGAGCGTTTTATTCCGTGGTACATAATATGCAATGGACAACAAGGCAAGTTTGGCACCGAGCGGATTTGACATTCAAACAGATCTGAACCGCAGAGACCAGGCAGACTCAGCTGGGGTTTGTCTCTTTAAACCTAGGGCTCTTCTGGCAGCCGCTCCAGAGAACAGCCAGACCCAGATGTTGGGTGTATAGCCGGCCGTGGCTGACGGCCAAGTGCTGTGCGATGGTGGCTCAGTGAGAAAGGGATGGAGAGGAGGAGGGAGCAGGGGTAGAGGGAGAGAGAGAGTGAGGCGGGGGGGTGAGAGAAGGGGAAAAAGACAGTTAGGATGAGGAAGACTGAGATACTATGAGAGCGGGGGGAGAGGGAGGATGTGGAAGAGCGAGATTAGATGAGGGAGAGGAGAGAGAGAGAGAGACGCTGGCTCAGTGTGCACAAGGATAGATGCTGCGTTTTAATGTATCACCAGTGAACACAGCTTTATACGGCTGTGTTCTGTTTTACAGCAGGCGGTTGGGTTTACAAGAGCACAGAAAATAGAACGCAGTCTTACAATCGATTACTAGTGCCAGTTTAAAATACAGATAGATAGCTATGCTATTTATACATTATTAACACTGGAGGCTACTAATTGGGACTTTTGCACAGAGATGAAGGCGTCCATATGTTATTGCCGGATAATAAAATGTCATGAGTAGTAATGTGTGTGTGTTTTTTGTGCGAGTGAGCAAACGTGTGTATGCTGCCAGTATGTGCATGCATGTGTGTGTGTGAGTGTATCCGTATAGCTTCCGTCCCTCTCCTCACCCCAACCTGGGCTCGAACAAGGGACCATCTGCACACATCAACCACAGTCACTCACGAAGCATCGTTACCCATCGCGACACAAAAACACTAGTAAGCCGCGCACCACCGCGGGCTAGCCATTTCACATCGGCCACGTGCATTCGTGCAAGTCCATGTGTTAGCATGTGACACTGCTCTCATATGCTGTCATCCTTGGGTAATTCCAGTCCATGTACCCCACCATGTCCTCTCATCCAGCAGGCAGGACACCCACCATGTGACACCATGTCCTCTCATCCAGCAGGCAGGACACCCACCAGTCCCCTGTACCCCACCATGTCCTCTCATCCACAGGACACCCACCATTCCCCTGTACCCCTGTGTCCTCTCATCCAGCAGGCAGGACACCCACCAGTCCCCTGTACCCCCACCATGTCCTCTCATCCAGCAGGCAGGACACCCACCAGTCCCCTGTACCCCACCATGTCCTCATCCAGCAGGCAGGACACCCACCATTCCCCTGTACCCCACCATGTCCTCTCATCCAGCAGGGGACACCCACCAGTCCCCTGTACCCCACCATGTCCTCTCATCCAGCAGGCAGGACACCCACCAGTCCCCTGTACCCCACCATGTCCTCTCATCCAGCAGGCAGGACACCCACCAGTCCCCTGTACCCCACCATGTCCTCCTCATCCAGCAGGCAGGACACCCACCATTCCCCTGTACCCCACCATGTCCTCTCATCCAGCAGGCAGGACACCCACCAGTCCCCTGTACCCCACCATGTCCTCTCATCCAGCAGGCAGGACCCACCAGTCCCTGTACCCCACCATGTCCTCATCCAGCAGGACACCCACCAGTCCCCTGTACCCCACCATGTCCTCATCCAGCAGCAGGACACCCACCAGTCCCCTGTACCCCACCATGTCCTCTCATCCAGCAGGCAGGACAGTCCCCTGTACCCCCCATGTCCTCTCATCCAGCAGGCAGGACACCCCCAGTCCCTGCTGCCCCACTGCTGTCCTCTCATCCAGCAGGCCAGGACACCCACACCATTCCCCTGTACCCCACCATGTCCTCTCATCCAGCTGGCAGGACACCCACCATTCCTGTACCCCACCTTGTCCTCTCATCCTGGGTTCTTAGTGATATGGCCATAATGCTGCCTCCCTGGGGAGGGAGAGAGAGGTAATACCTGCTACTCCCTATCCTCTCCTCCACTGTTCATTCCATCCCTTCATCTACATGCTTCCCTAGTCACTGTCCTTATCCTCCCTTCCTCCCTTCCTTCTCTTCACCCTTTCATCCCTCTATCCTACATGCTTCCTAGTCACTGTCCTTATCCTCCCTTCACCCTTTCATCCCTCTATCCTCCACTCTTCCCTAGTCACTGTCCTTATTCTCCCTTCCTTCTCTTCATCCTTTCATCCCTCCATCCTACATGCTTCCCTAGTCACTGTCCTTATCCTCCCTTCCTCCTTTCCTTCTCTTCACCCTTCCATCCCTCACTCCACTCCCCTCCATCCTCCCCTCCCCTCCATCCCTCTATTTCTCTTCAACCTCCCCTCGATCCCTCTTTTTCTCTTCAATCCATCCCTCCATCCTCTCCTAGTCCCCCCCCCTCCCTTCCTTCCCCCAGGCAGCCTCTGTCACCTGGGCAGCAGCTGGAGCGAGGCGGCTCCTCTCTCTGTGCCCACTGTGCCCGTGCCAGGCTCACAGCCTCTGGTGGGAGGTGGCAGTGATGCCAGGTGAGCCATTAACACAGCCACCCTCCAGGCATGTAGCCCTCACATCCAAATGTGAGTGTGTGTGAGTGTGTGTCTGCGTTTCCGTGTAATGCCAACACATTGAGGACCACACACACACAAACACACACACAGCACATACACTCATATGCAATCACACGTGTTCACTCTCCAACCAACACATGCAAGGACACACACTCGCACTCATACAAGCTGGTGAAAAGGATGTTGTTGCCAAGACACATTCACAAATCCAGGCCTTTGGATGTGCAGTACTTAAGGTCCAGCCCCACAGTACAGCTGGTGTCAACAGGATACAAAGTGTATCATTGAAGAGGTTGAGACTGAGACAGGTATCGTGCATTGGCTTCAATGAGAGTTGATACACTCAGTGACCATGTAGTGTGTGTGTGGCCTGCAGGTCAAGAAGAGTGTGTGGGCTCTATTGGCTTGTCTTCCCTTCCGGGCTACTAGCAGGCATGAGGCTGAGGAGTCTCTTTATCTCCCTTTATCTCTCTCTCTCTTTATATCTCTCTGTCTCTCTGTCTCTCTGTCTCTCTGTCTCGCTCTCGCTCTCGCTCTCTCTCTCTCTTTATCTCTCTCTCTCTTTATATCTCTCTCTCTCTCTCTCTCTCTCTCTCTCTCTCTCTCTCTCTCTCTCTCTCTCTCTCTCTCTCTCTCTCTCTCTCTCTCTCTCTCTCTCTCTCTCTGTCCTTTTAAAGGGATGGACATCTGCCAGGATCCTTTTCAGCTACTCAGTCAATTCTCTGCCTCCCTGTGTGTATTTCAGAGGCTAGAGCGAGATAGAGAAATGGATTGAATTCCTGTCTCTCCCACTAACCCTCTGTACTACGGTATAGTCTGGGGTTGTGTGTCTGTCTGTCTGTCTGTCTGTCTGTCTGTCTGTCTGTCTGTCTGTCTGTCTGTCTGTCTGTCTGCAGCACATGGAGCTGGTTAGGGGTTAGGTTGCTCTTTCAGTGTTACAACCGTTTGTCTGTGTCTGTCTGTGTGTCTGTGTGTCTGTGTGCCTGTCTGTCTGTCTGTCTGTCTGTCTGTCTGTCTGTCTGTCTGTCTGTCTGTCTGTCTGTCTGTCTGTCTGCAGCACATGGAGCTGGTTAGGTGGCTCTTTCAGTGTTACAACCGTTTGTCTGTCTGTCTGTCTGTCTGTGTCTGTCTGTCTGCAGCACATGGAGCTGGTTAGGGGTTAGA
>NW_027013781.1:0-15222 GCF_036934945.1 Oncorhynchus masou masou | reverse complement strand
CCAACGTTTTTATTTTTATTTTTTATTATAGCATCGGAATTACAATCTCCTTTATCATCCCTAAACACAAACGTCCTCTTTAAGGTTCCCAGACTGTGAGGATTCTGTCAACTGTCGTTCTCTAAAACTTTCCTGTCAAAATATATTATAAAATAAGATAAGCGTGGGATAAATGTGGGATGCTTTTGCCTCTTGATGTCCACATTGGTGAATAATCTAGGAGGTAATTGTCTACATTGGTGAATCTAGGAGGTAATATCTACATTGGTGAATAATCTGGGAGGTAATGTCCACATTGGCGGGAATAATCATTGGTATCACATTGGTGAATAATCTGGGAGGCAATGCCCATGTTAGTGTATTATCTGGGAAGAAATGTTCATGTTGGTGTATTATCTAGGAGGTAACGTCATAGTTTGGTGTATTTTCCTGGGTAATGTCAATGTTAGTGCCATTATCTGGGAGGTAATGTCCCATATTAGTGTATTATATAGGAGGTAATGTCCATGTTGGTGTATTATCTAGGAGGTAATGTCCACATTGATGTATGATCTAGGAGGTAATGTCAATGTTAGTGTATTATCTGGGAGGTAATGTCCATATTAGTGTATTATATAGGAGGTAATGTCAATGTTAGTGTATTATCTAGGGAGGTAATGACCATGTTGGTGTATTAAATGGGTGTAAATGAAAATAACATGACAATGAATGTGGCCCTTTGTTAGTGTCATCTCCACCAGCAGCCCCAGGAGGGACAGTGTTTATGAGACAAACGTATTGCTGCTATCTCCACTGACCACACTGCTAACACTAACTTCATCTGACAGGAGGGCCTGTGTCCCAAATGAAACCTATTCCCTACATAGTGCACTACTTTAGACCAGAGCCCTGTGGAACCCTATTCCCTACACCTAGTGCACTACTTTAGACCAGAGCCCTGTGGAACCATATTCACTAAAATAGTGCACTACTTTAGATCAGAGCCTATAGAACACTATTCCCTACGTAGTGCACTACTTTAGACCAGAGCCCTGTGGAACCCTATTCCCTACATAGTGCACTACTTTAGACCAGAGCCCTGTTGAACCACATTCACTACATAGTGCACTACTTTAGATCAGAGCCCTATAGAACACTATTCCCTACGTAGTGAACTACTTTAGACCAGAGGCCTATAGAACACTATTCCCTACATAGTGCACCATTTTCGTATTTATTATTTACCCATAGGGACTTGGTCAAAGTATTTTTTCCTCTGAAGGGAATAGGGTGCCATTTGGGACTCGGGCAGAGAATATGTAACCTTGTCATATCCCCCGCTTATAAAACTACCACCAGTAGCCATAGCCAGTCAAAGAGAATCACATATCAAATATTATGCCTTAAAGGCATGCCAGATAAATTGTCACAGTGGAGAGAGAGCAACAGATTGGGTGGTAGCCCTACTAATTTTATACTCGAAATTCCAGGCTCCGGAAAAAATTTGCTAGCTTGTGCTTGACACGAAGTTCAGCAAGCCTAGATATGATAATGTTGAGTTTGTTATTGTCCTCTCACTGCAGAGTACATGCCACTGAACCAATGTCTTAGTGTGGCCAAACCATGGTACTGTAGTAACAATTACAAAAATATATATATATATATATATTTTTGGCTCATGCTTCAAACATCTGTTGGAAGACCTAGCAAGACTGTACCACACACTGCCTTCTCCACATTCAAATGACATACACCACTTATGAATTTCGTAATTACCACACATAACCCGAATTTAGGCTAATTCACACGGATGCAAAGCATTTCAGGCAGAGAGAAAATATCTTCAATAAATTTGAGAGTGAGAGCAAACACAAACAACATCCTAGTTGGAGAATGAACACATCAGAGCATCATTTGAACTGCAAGGTTGTCAGGCAGTCGGCAGAGCAGCTGCCTGCTCTAATGCATGGTTACAAACAGGGAGAGAGAGAGAGAGAGAGGGGGAGGGAGGTTGGGGAGCTACTTTCCTTATGTACAAACACTTGTTTTATCCAAGAACTCACACACAAAAAGACGTATAAGCCTGTGGTGCATATCATTTGCTGTGTATTAAGAGTTTAATAGTCTGGGTTTCTGTGACACATTGCTGTTGTAATTGCGTCTCATTGAAGCAACTAGGCTCTAAGTGAGTATTAATCCAGTGTAATTCTGTCAGTAATTTTCAGTTTGACAAAGAATGTTGTTTGTGTTTGTTGCCGATATCCAACGTTGCATTAAACTTTTCCTGTGAAACCAGGGAGTGCAGACAAGTTTGGATCTACAACAGAAGCTCTGATGATCTATTGTACTTCAAACAATGTGTAGGCAGGTTCGCTTGGTGTTCAAACCTTCTCCAACAGCCTGATTCATACTCTTCAGAGGAGGTGATCCCACAATAATGTGATTTATACCACATACAAGGTAAAGTATTGCATTCTTCACGCATTCTTTTAATTATATAAATATATAAATATAATATTATATAAAACAAGCTTTTCTTTTATACTTCCAAGAACGTCAGGTTTGATGGAACTGTTTTGTCTTGTAGTAATGTGGTGCTATTTATTTCACCTTTATTTAACCAGGTAGGTTAGTTGAGAACACCTTTATTTAACCAGGTAGGCTAGTTGAGAACACCTTTATTGAACCAGGTAGGCTAGTTGAGAACACCTTTATTTAACCAGGTAGGCCAGTTGAGAACACCTTTATTTAACCAGGTAGGCTAGTTGAGAACACCTTTATTTAACCAGGTAGACCAGTTGAGAACACCTTTATTTAACCAGGTAGGCCAGTTGAGAACACCTTTATTTAACCAGGTAGGCCAGTTGAGAACACCTTTATTTAACCAGGTAGGCCAGTTGAGAACACCTTTATTTAACCAGGTAGGCCAGTTGAGAACACCTTTATTTAACCAGGTAGGCCAGTTGAGAACACCTTTATTTAACCAGGTAGGCTAGTTGAGAACACCTTTATTTAACCAGGGAGGCTAGTTGAGAACACCTTTATTTAACCAGGTAGGCTAGTTGAGAACACCTTTATTGAACCAGGTAGGCTAGTTGAGAACACCTTTATTTAACCAGGTAGGCCAGTTGAGAACACCTTTATTTAACCAGGTAGGCTAGTTGAGAACACCTTTATTTAACCAGGTAGGCCAGTTGAGAACACCTTTATTTAACCAGGTAGGCTAGATGAGAACACCTTTATTTAACCAGGTAGACCAGTTGAGAACACCTTTATTTAACCAGGTAGGCTAGTTGAGAACACCTTTATTGAACCAGGTAGGCTAGTTGAGAACACCTTTATTTAACCAGGTAGGTCAGTTGAGAACACCTTTATTTAACCAGGTAGGCCAGTTGAGAACACCTTTATTTAACCAGGTAGGCCAGTTGAGAACACCTTTATTTAACCAGGTAGGCTAGTTGAGAACACCTTTATTTAACCAGGGAGGCTAGTTGAGAACACCTTTATTTAACCAGGTAGGCTAGTTGAGAACACCTTTATTGAACCAGGTAGGCTAGTTGAGAACACCTTTATTTAACCAGGTAGGCCAGTTGAGAACACCTTTATTTAACCAGGTAGGCTAGTTGAGAACACCTTTATTTAACCAGGTAGGCCAGTTGAGAACACCTTTATTTAACCAGGTAGGCTAGATGAGAACACCTTTATTTAACCAGGTAGACCAGTTGAGAACACCTTTATTTAACCAGGTAGGCTAGTTGAGAACACCTTTATTGAACCAGGTAGGCTAGTTGAGAACACCTTTATTTAACCAGGTAGGTCAGTTGAGAACACCTTTATTTAACCAGGTAGGCCAGTTGAGAACACCTTTATTTAACCAGGTAGGCTAGTTGAGAACAAGTTCTCATTGACAATTGCGACCTGGACAAGATAAAGCAAAGCAGTTCGACACATACAACAACACAGAGTTACAAATGGAGTAAAACAAACATACAGTCAATAATACAGTAGAAAAATAAGTCTATATACGATGTGAGCAAATGAGGTGAGATAAGGGAGGTAAAGGCAAAAAAAGGCCATGGTGGCAAAGTAAATACAAAATAGCAAGTAAAACACTGCAATGGTAGATTTGCAGTGGAAGAATGTGCAAAGTAGAGATAGAAATAATGGTGTGCAAAGGAGCAAAATAAATATACAGTAGGGAAAGAGGTAGTTATTTGGGCTAAATTATAGATGGGCTATGTACAAGTGCAGTAATCTGTGAGCTGCTCTGACAGCTGGTGCTTAAAGCTAGTGAGGGAGATGTGTTTCCAGTTTCAGAGATTTTTGTAGTTCGTTCCAGTCATTGGCAGCAGAGAATTGGAAGGACAGACGGCCAAAGGAAGAATTGGTTTTGGGGGTGACCAGAGAGATATACCTGCTGGAGCGTGTGCTACAGGTGGGAGATGCTATGGTGACCAGCGAGCTGAGATAAGGGGGGACTTTACCTAGCAGGGTCTTGTAGATGACGGGAGCCAGTGGGTTTGGCGACGAGTATGAAGCGAGGCCAGCCAACGAGCGTACAGGTCGCAGTGGTGGGTAGTATATGGGGCTTTAGTGACAAAACGGATGGCACTGTGATAGACTGCATCCAATTTATCGAGTAGGGTATTGGAGGCTATTTTGTAAATGACATCACCGAAGTCGAGGATCGGTAGGATAGTCAGTTTTACGAGGGTATGTTTGGCAGAATGAGTGAAGGAAGCTTTTTTGCAAAATAGGAAGCCAATTCTAGATTTAACTTTGGATTGGAGAAGTTTGATGTGAGTCTGGAAGGAGAGTTTACAGTCTAACCAGACACCTAGGTGTTTGTTTCCTTAAAACATTTTTAATTAGTAATACATGTGTGAGTGTGAGTAATAAACATAATAGGTTGTGGAGTGTTGGACACAGTCCCTCACATATAGAGGCCTATAAAGCCTGTCTCCATTCCTGATTTCTGGAACCGTTAGCTTACCTGACATAAGCTCAGAAACACTTGTTTTTCAAACATTGTCCTGTTTTATCTATTTCTGTGCTGATGAATGGGCAGTTCATTAGCTCTGTCAGATAAATATGGAGATTAACCCTTGTGTGGTGTTTGGGTCTGTAGGACCCTTTTTCAATAGTTACTAAAAATAAAAATTATATAATTTACACATTTATATTACATATGTGGTTTTCGGGTCCATTTTGCAGAGAGAGAAGCTAGTGTGGAAGGAGCGTTTTCCACTTTGGGAGATGACAAAGTTTCAGAATATGAGCATCGTGTCTCTGTTAATTCAGAGTCTGACAGTGAGTTGGAAGAAGAGGATGAGATTGACCCCCAGGACCAGCCCATCAGCAGCCAGCCCCCCAGGACCAGCCCAAGTCAGTGCAGAGAGACAAGCTAGCTGCAATCAGGTCAGTGCAGAGAGAAAGCTAGCTGCACTCAAGTCAGTGCAGAGAGACAAGCTAGCTGCAATCAGGTCAGTGCAGAGAGACAAGCTAGCTGCAATCAGGTCAGTGCAGAGACAAGCTAGCTGCACTCAAGTCAGTGCAGAGAGACAAGCTAGCTGCAATCAGGTCAGTGCAGAGAGACAAGCTAGCTGCAATCAGGTCAGTGCAGAGAGACAAGCTAGCTGCAATCAGGTCAGTGCAGAGAGACAAGCTAGCTGCAATCAGGTCAGTGCAGAGAGACAAGCTAGCTGCACTCAAGTCAGTGCAGAGAGACAAGCTAGCTGCAATCAGGTCAGTGCAGAGAGACAAGCCAGCTGCAATCAGGTCAGTGCAGAGAGACAAGCTAGCTGCAATCAGGTCAGTGCAGAGAGACAAGCTAGCTGCAATCAGGTCAGTGCAGAGAGACAAGCTAGCTGCAATCAGGTCAGTGCAGAGAGACAAGCTAGCTGCAATCAGGTCAGTGCAGAGAGACAAGCTAGCTGCAATCAGGTCAGTGCAGAGAGACAAGCTTAGCTGCACTCAAGTCAGTGCAGAGAGACAAGCTAGCTGCACTCAAGTCAGTGCAGAGAGACAAGCTAGCTGCAATCAGGTCAGTGCAGAGAGACAAGCTAGCTGCAATCAGGTCAGTGCAGAGAGACAAGCTTAGCTGCACTCAAGTCAGTGCAGAGAGACAAGCTAGCTGCAATCAGGTCAGTGCAGAGAGACAAGCTAGCTGCAATCAGGTCAGTGCAGACAAGCTAGCTGCAATCAAGTCAGTGCAGAGAGACAAGATAGCTGCACTCAGGTCAGTGCAGAGAGATAAGCTAGCTGCACTCTTGTCAGTGCAGAGAGACAAGCTAGCTGCACTCAAGTCAGTGCAGAGAGACAAGCTAGCTGCACTCAGGTCAGTGCAGAGAGACAAGCTAGCTGCAATCAAGTCAGTGCAGAGAGACAAGCTATCTGTAATCAGGTCAGTGCAGAGAGACAAGCTGGCTGCACTCAGGTCAGTGCAGAGACAAGCTAGCTGCACTCAGGTCAGTGCAGAGAGACAAGCTAGCTGCACTCAGGTCAGTGCAGAGACAAGCTTAGCTGCACTCAAGTCAGTGCAGAGACCAGCTGCACTCAGGTCAGTGCAGAGAGACAAGCTAGCTGCACTCATGTCAGTGCAGAGAGACAAGCTAGCTGCAATCAAGTCAGTGCAGAGAGACAAGCTAGCTGCACTCAAGTCAGTGCAGAGAGACAAGCTAGCTGCAATCAGGTCAGTGCAGAGAGACAAGCTAGCTGCAATCAGGTCAGTGCAGAGAGACAAGCTAGCTGCACTCAAGTCAGTGCAGAGAGACAAGCTAGCTGTAATCAGGTCAGTGCAGAGAGACAAGCTAGCTGCAATCAAGTCAGTGCAGAGAGACAAGCTATCTGTAATCAGGTCAGTGCAGAGACAAGCAAGCTGCACTCAGGTCAGTGCAGAGAGACAAGCTAGCTGCAATCAAGTCAGTGCAGAGAGACAAGATAGCTGCACTCAGGTCAGTGCAGAGAGACAAGCTAGCTGCACTCATGTCAGTGCAGAGAGACAAGCCAGCTGCACCTGGTCAGTGCAGAGAGACAAGCTAGCTGCATTCAGGTCAGTGCAGAGAGACAAGCTAGCTGCAATCAAGTCAGTGCAGAGAGACAAGCTATCTGTAATCAGGTCAGTGCAGAGACAAGCTAGCTGCACTCAGGTCAGTGCAGAGAGACAAGCTAGCTGCACTCAGGTCAGTGCAGAGAGACAAGCTAGCTGTACTCATGTCAGTGCAGAGAGACAAGCTAGCTGCACTCAAGTCAGTGCAGAGATACAAGCTAGCTGCAATCAAGTCAGTGCAGAGAGACAAGCTATCTGTAATTAGGTCAGTACAGAGAGACAAGCTAGCTGCACTCAGGTCAGTGCAGAGAGACAAGCTAGCTGCACTCATGTCAGTGCAGAGAGATAAGCTAGCTGCACTCATGTCAGTGCAGAGAGACAAGCTATCTGTAATCAGGTCAGTGCAGAGAGACAAGCTAGCTGCACTCAGGTCAGTGCAGAGAGACAAGCTAGCTGCACTCATGTCAGTGCAGAGAGACAAGCTAGCTGCACTCAAGTCAGTGCAGAGATACAAGCTAGCTGCAATCAAGTCAGTGCAGAGAGACAAGCTATCTGTAATTAGGTCAGTGCAGAGAGACAAGCTAGCTGCACTCAGGTCAGTGCAGAGAGACAAGCTAGCTGCACTCAAGTCAGTGCAGAGAGACAAGCTAGCTGCACTCAAGTCAGTGCAGAGAGACAAGCTAGCTTCAATCAGGTCAATGTGGGACAAGTGGATGGACCGCCTTCCCCTGTTTTACAACCCTGGGCCCAACGTTACTGTTGATGAGCATTGATTTGAGATAATTTAATATCCATTTCTCTACCATAGGCCTCCGTCATTTTTGAGAATTTGGCAGTACATCAAACCAGCCTCACAACCTGCATATCTCTATTCCCAATCACGTGAAATCCATAGAGTATCATAAAGAATGTTTTCGATTGACAGTTTATGTGAACAGTAAAATCTTTGAAGTTACTGCAAGTTGCATTCATATTCTTGTTCAGTATATAGACAGACGATAAATACAAAAGTATGTGGACACCCTTCAAATTAGTAGATTAGGCTATTTCAGCCACACCCGTTGTCATCAGGTGAATAAAATCGCAGCACACAGCCATTCAATCTCCATAGACAAACATTGGCAGTAGAATGGCCTTCCCTGAACAGCTCAGTGACTTTCAGCGCAGTGGAAAGCAAAAGGAGAAACAACTCCATATTAATGCCCTTGATTTGGGGATTATATGTTTGACGAAGAGGTGTCCACATACTTTTGGTCATGTAGTATATATATACACTGTCACGCCCTGGTCTTAGTATTTAGTGTTTTCTTTATTTATTTGGTCAGGCCAGGGTATGACATGGGTTTTGGTATGTGGTGTGTTTTGTCTTGGGGTTTTTCATAGTTGTTGGGATTGTGGCTCAGTGGGGTTTGCTAGAAAAGTCTATGGCTGTCTGAAGTGGTTCTCGATCAGAGGCAGGTGTTTATCGTTGTCTCTGCTTGGGAACCATATTTAAGCAGCCATATTCTTTGAGTGTGTCGTGGGGGATTGTCCTTGTTCCTGTTCTTGTGTTAGTTTGCACTAGTTTAGGCTGTTTCGGTTTTCACGTTACGTTTATTGTTTTTGTATTGATTCGTGTTTCCTTGTTTCATTAAAACATGAATCTAAATAGCCACGCTGCATTTTGGTCCGACTCTCCTTCACATGAAGAAAACCGTTACACACACACACACACACACACACACACACACACACACACACACACACACACACACACACACACACACACACACACACACACACACACACACACACACATTTAAATTAACAGGTGTGCCTTTTAAGAGTTAAATTTTGGAATTGCTTAATACATAACCATCAGTCTATGTTCTAGCAACCAGTAAACTCACAGGGGACCAACCATCAGTCTATAGTTTAGCTACCAGTAAACTCACTGGGACCAACCATCGGTCTATGTTCTAGCTACCAGTATACTCACCCCCACTGGGGACCAACCATCGGTCTATGTTCTAGCTACCAGTGAACTCACTGGGGACCAACCATCGGTCTATGTTCTAGCTACCAGTGAACTCACTGGGGACCAACCATCGGTCTATGTTCTAGCTACCAGTGAACTCACTGGGGACCAACCATCAGTCTATGTTCTAGCTACCAGTGAACTCACCCCCACTGGGGACCAACCATCGGTCTATGTTCTAGCTACCAGTATACTCACCCCCACTGGGGACCAACCATCAGTCTATGTTCTAGCTACCAGTATACTCACCCCCACTGGAGACCAACCATCAGTCTATGTTCTAGCTACCAGTGAACTCACTGGGGACCAACCATCGGTCTATGTTCTAGCTACCAGTATACTCACCCCCACTGGGGACCAACCATCGGTCTATGTTCTAGCTACCAGTGAACTCACTGGGGACCAACCATCAGTCTATGTTCTAGCTACCAGTGAACTCACTGGGGACCAACCATCGGTCTATGTTCTAGCTACCAGTATACCCACTGGGGACCAATCATCGGTCTATGTTCTAGCTACCAGTATACTCACCCCCACTGGAGACCAACCATCAGTCTATGTTCTAGCTACCAGTGAACTCACTGGGGACCAACCATCGGTCTATGTTCTAGCTACCAGTATACTCACCCCCACTGGGGACCAACCATCGGTCTATGTTCTAGCTACCAGTGAACTCACTGGGGACCAACCATCAGTCTATGTTCTAGCTACCAGTGAACTCACTGGGGACCAACCATCGGTCTATGTTCTAGCTACCAGTATACCCACTGGGGACCAATCATCGGTCTATGTTCTAGCTACCAGTATACTCACCCCCACTGGGGACCAACCATCGGTCTATGTTCTAGCTACCAGTATACTCACCCCCACTGGTGACCAACCATCGGTCTATGTTCTAGCTACCAGTATACTCACCCCCACTGGTGACCAACCATCGGTCTATGTTCTAGCTACCAGTGAACTCACTGGGGACCAACCATCAGTCTATGTTCTAGCTACCAGTATACTCACCCCCACTGGGGACCAACCATCAGTCTATGTTCTAGCTACCAGTATACTCACCCCCACTGGAGACCAACCAACTCCAACCACCTATTGTGCATGACAGTGTCCTTTGGTACTGCATGTATTCCATAGTTAGTCAAATCGGACAGAGCTTTTCAGTCTCAAATGGCCGTGATCCGTTTGAATGCGTTGGGGGCAATAATACAACAGAGATCCATTCAATGAAGGGAAGCGAGGTGGGCGGACGGACGGGCACAATAAGAGCTAAGATGGTATTTGTGTAAACTCCGCAGGGTTATGTTCTGTGAGTGTCACTGAGTACCATAGGTTAGTCTGTGCAGTATAAATATGTACCCATTCGAAAGTCTATTACATACACAGTGCCCATTACATCCACAGTGCCCGTTATATACACAGTGCCCATTACACCCACAGTGCCCTTTACATCCGCAGTGCCCGTTACATACACAGTGCCCGTTACATACACAGTGCCCGTTACACACACAGTGCCCGTTACATCCACAGTGCCTGTTACATCCACAGTGCCCTTTACACCCACAGTGCCCGTTACACCCACGGTGCCCGTTACATCCACGGTGCCCGTTAAATCCACAGTGCCCTTTACATCCACAGTGCCTGTTACATCCACAGTGCCTGTTACATCCACAGTGCCCTTTACATCCACAGTGCACGTTACATACACACACATACACAGTGCCCTTTACATCCACAGTGCCTGTTACATACACACACATACACAGTGCCCGTTACACACACAGTGCCCTTTACATCCACGGTGCCCGTTAAATCCACAGTGCCCGTTACATCCACAGTGCCCGTTACATACACAGTGCCCTTTACATCCACAGTGCCCGTTAAATACACAGTGCCCGTTACATCCACAGTGCCCGTTACATACACAGTGCCCGTTACATACACACACATATACAGTGCCCTTTACATCCACGGTGCCCGTTAAATCCACAGTGCCCGTTACATCCACAGTGCCCGTTAAATACACAGTGCCCTTTACATCCACTGTGCCCGTTAAATACACAGTGCCCGTTACATCCACAGTGCCCGTTACATCCACAGTGCCCGTTACATCCACAGTGCCCTTTACATCCACAGTGCACGTTACATACACACACATCCACAGTGCCCGTTACATCCACAGTGCCCGTTACATACACAGTGCCCTTTACATACACAGTGCCCTTTACATACACAGTGCCCGTTACATCCACAGTGTCCGTTACATACACAGTGCCCGTTACATACACAGTGCCCTTTACATCCACAGTGCCCGTTACATACACAGTGCCCGTTACATCCACAGTGCCCGTTACATACACAGTGCCCGTTACATCCACAGTGCCCGTTACATCCACAGTGCTCGTTACATACACACACATATACAGTTTCCTTTACATCCACTTTTGCCCGTTAAATCCACAGTGCCCGTTACATCCACAGTGCCCGTTACATACACAGTGCCCTTTACATCCACAGTGCCCGTTAAATACACAGTGCCCGTTACATCCACAGTGCCCGTTACATCCACAGTGCCCGTTACATCCACAGTGCCCGTTACATACACACACATACACAGTGCCCGTTACATACACACACATACACAGTGCCCTTTACATACACACACATCCACAGTGCCCGTTACATACACACACATACACAGTGGCCGTTACATCCACAGTGCCCGTTACACCCACAGTGCCCGTTACACCCACAGTGCCCGTTACATCCACAGTGCCCATAAAAATCAGTTGAATAACAAAATGTAATAGTTGTTTTTACAAAAAGCTTGCTTAATGAAGCAGAAACTTAAAGCGATGTCACAAGGCTGTCTCTAAATATAAACCAAACAAGAGGAAAGAGATTCATGAAAATGACGCTTCTCCTTGTCGACAGAATGAGCAGAATTGATCACGCCAGACTAATGCTCACGCTAACATGAGAAACTGCTCAGGGCCTCACTCTTTCACCCGAATGCCTATCTGCCTGTGTCTCAAATAACACCATATTCCCTATATAGTCCACTGCTTTCGCCCAGGGCTGTATCGTCCCAAATCACACCATATTCCCTATATAGTCCACTGCTTTCGACCAGGGCCCTATCGTCTCAAATCACACCATATTCCCTCTATAGTCCACTGCTTTCGCCCAGGGCTGTATCATCCCAAATCACACCATATTCCCTATATAGTGCACTGCTTTTGACCAGGGCCCTATCATCCCAAATCACACCATATTCAGTATATAGTCCACTGCTTTCGACCAGGGCCCTATCGTCCCAAATCACACCATATTCCCTATATAGTCCACTGCTTTCGACCAGGGCCCTATCGTCCCAAATCACACCATATTCCCTACATAGTGCACTGCTTTCGACCAGGGCCCTATCGTCCCAAATCACACCATATTCCCTATATAGTGCACTGCTTTCGACCCGGGCCCTATCGTCTCAAATCACACTATATTCCCTATATAGTCCACTGCTTTCGACCAGGGCCCATTGGGGATTAGGGTGTAATTTAGGACAATAGGGCGCAGGTCAAAAGTAGTGCACTATATTAGGAACAGGGTACCATTTGGGAAGCAGCCTCTGTGTCAGAATGGCTAACTTTTATCCTTTTGGGCCTAAAACACAGTTACATGAGACATAAAAGATGAACATATCAGACAAAGGTCAAAGATGCTCAAGGCTTGAAATGTCAGAATCTTTAAATTAAAGTCGCTCTCAGTAACTGGGCCTGAGATCCCTCCAGGGAGAAAAGAGAATTGGGGAATGATAAGTGTGCATGTGGGTGTGTTGGGTACTATACCTTGATATGTGTTATCCCCAACAGAGCCAGACTTTTATTTATTTGAAGATGTAGCCACCAACCTGAAAGATGTAGAAAGGGTGTTTGACTGTTTGTAGAAACATTTGGAACTCCTTCCTAATATTGAGTTGCAGTCCCTTTCGCCCCCAGAACAGCCTCAGCGAAAGCGCTCCAGTTGTGTCAAGTTGGTTGGATGTCCATTGGGTGGCACACATACACAATCCATGTCTCCATTGTCTTAAGGCTTATCAATCCTTCTATAACCTGTCTCCTCCCCTTCCTCTACACTGATTGCAGTGGATCAATAAGGGATCATAGCTTTCACCTGGATTCACCTGGTCTGTCGACACAGTATGTCATGTGGAAAGAGCAGGTGTTCTTAAATTTTTTTGTATGTTCAGAATATATTTAATGTGTTACTCTATCTGTTTCTGTACCGGAGTTAGTTCAAGGTGGTCTGATGGGAGTAAGTTTAAGGTGGTCTGATGGGAGTAAGTTTAAGGTGGTCTGATGGGAATTAGTTCAAGGTGGTCTGATGGGAGTTAGTTCAAGGCGGTCTGATGGGAGTTAGTTCAAGGTGGTCTGATGGGAGTTAGTTCAAGGTGGTCTGATGGGAGTTAGTTCAAGGTGGTCTGATGGGAGTTAGTTCAAGGTGGTCTGATGGGAGTTAGTTCAAGGTGGTCTGATGGGAGTTAGTTCAAGGTGGTCTGATGGGATTTAGTTCAAGGTGGTCTGATGGGAGATGGTTCAAGGCGGTCTGATGGGAGTTAGTTCAAGGTGGTCTGATGGGAGTTAGTTCAAGGTGGTCTGATGGGAGTTAGTTCAAGGTGGTCTGATGGGAGTTAGTTCAAGGTGGTCTGATGGGATTTAGTTCAAGGTGGTCTGATGGGAGATGGTTCAAGGCGGTCTGATGGGAGTTAGTTCAAGGCGGTCTGATGGGAGTTAGTTCAAGGTGGTCTGATGGGAGTTAGTTCAAGGTGGTCTGATGGGAGTTAGTTCAAGGTGGTCTGATGGGAGTTAGTTCAAGGTGGTCTGATGGGAGTTAGTTCAAGGTGGTCTGATGGGAGTTAGTTCAAGGTGGTCTGATGGGATTTAGTTCAAGGTGGTCTGATGGGAGATGGTTCAAGGCGGTCTGATGGGAGTTAGTTCAAGGTGGTCTGATGGGAGTTAGTTCAAGGTGGTCTGATGGGAGTTAGTTCAATGTGGTCTGATGGGAGTTAGTTCAATGTGGTCTGATGGGAGTTAGTTCAAGGTGGTCTGATGGGACTTAGTTCAAGGTGGTCTGATGGGAGTTAGTTCAAGGTGGTCTGATGGGAGTTAGTTCAAGGTGGTCTGATGGGAGTTAGTTCAAGGTGGTCTGATGGGAGTTAGTTCAAGGTGGTCTGATGGGAGTTAGTTCAAGGTGGTCTGATGGGAGTTAGTTCAAGGTGGTCTGATGGAAGTTAGTTCAAGGTGGTCTGATGGGATTTAGTTCAAGGTGGTCTGATGGAAGTTAGTTCAAGGTGGTCTGATGGGATTTAGTTCAAGGTGGTCTGATGGGAGTTAGTTCAAGGTGGTCTGATGGGAGATGGTTCAAGGCGGTATGATGGGAGTTAGTTCAAGGTGGTCTGATGGGAGTTAGTTCAAGGTGGTCTGATGGGAGTTAGTTCAATGTGGTCTGATGGGAGTTAGTTCAATGTGGTCTGATAGGAGTTAGTTCAATGTGGTCTGATGGGAGTTAGTTCAATGTGGTCTGATGGGAGATGGTTCAATGTGGTCTGATGGGAGATGGTTCAAGGTGGTCTGATGGGATTTAGTTCAAGGTGGTCTGATGGGAGTTAGTTCAAGGTGGTCTGATGGGAGATGGTTCAAGGCGGTCTGATGGGAGTTAGTTCAAGGTGGTCTGATGGGAGTTAGTTCAAGGTGGTCTGATGGGAGTTAGTTCAAGGTGGTCTGATGGGAGTTAGTTCAAGGTGGTCTGATGGGAGTTAGTTCAAGGTGGTCTGATGGGAGTTAGTTCAATGTGGTCTGATGGGAGTTAGTTCAAGGTGGTCTGATGGGAGTTAGTTCAATGTGGTCTGATGGGAGTTAGTTCAAGGTGGTCTGATGGGAGTTAGTTCAAGGTTGTCTGATGGGAGTTAGTTCAAGGTGGTCGGATGGGAGTCAGTTCAAGGTGGTCTGATGGGAGTCAGTTCAAGGTGGTCTGATGGGAGTCAGTTCAAGGTGGTCTGATGGGAGTTAGTTCAAGGTGGTCTGATGGGAGTTAGTTCAAGGTGGTCTGATGGGAGTTAGTTCAAGGTGGTCTGATGGGATTTAGTTCAAGGTGGTCTGATGGGAGTTAGTTCAAGGCG
>NW_027013780.1:0-15224 GCF_036934945.1 Oncorhynchus masou masou | reverse complement strand
TAAATGCATCAACTCAACCGTTATAACATTATTATTACAACATTAGCACAAACTTGTTAAAGTTTTAAAGCTCTTAACATATCTGTCAGATAAACTAAACATGCAGTGTGTGTTTGTTTAGACAATAAGCTGATTAGTCTCGTTCCTTGTCTAGACAGTGATTGTTGACAGACATCATGACAGCCGTCAATAACTTTTGATATTATTATAGCGAAAAGAAACGTACCTTCTGGTCAAAATAGCATGTTTCATAGTTGATGACGGTGTCCTGAGCATTGAGATCTGTAACCCCGCCATGCCTCGTCAAAAGTTGCGACTTGAGCGCAAACACATGAAAACAATAGAGCAATAAGATGAGAACGATGGACGTTATGACCGGTCTGGATACCGAAACGAATCCTCCAGACCTCATATCTGCAGTGGCCAGGACGATTCTACAGAAAAACCTGTCTGAACAGTCTATATAAAGTGATCTGTGGGCTGCAGTCGCATGATGCAGCGGTGAGTAGGAAGGAGGAACCTAGTTAACATTTGTTGATGTTTCACTAAGAGGAAGTCAAGTTGCCAGTCAGCAAATCAAAAGTGCAAAGACAGTACAGTATGAAGAGAGGCTAAAACGGTTTATCCAATAGAAATCCCTTATAAGGCTTTGAGGCGACGCTCATGTGTAAAAGGACGTCATCGCGTCTGACGTTCGTATCCCGATGAACTGCGCATGTGCAAGCCGTCAAAAATCAAAGGCACTCCTTCGATATGTGTTTTTTTTACGAAAATGAAAACGTGTCAGTGTATCACTTTCACGAGGTTGGAGTAATAACATGTTCAACGACTTAAGAAATTGTCTCGAATGTAAGTTGTGCCTTTAGATTAGGAGAAAATTAACAACAAAGGACGAATTGTTTCACTTCTCTCATTGACCTCTCAAACCCCAAACACCAGCATGGTCTGTTTCACAAGCGTTCTCATAAATCTCGCGATGTTACGCTTCTGGGTTTAGAAATTCTGTGATGTCGTGCTTGTTGCAAATTGATGAACAATGAAGCTATCATGTAACATTGATAAGATTCCTGCAAAATGATCTGCTTTTCATAGGCAAGTATTCATAGCGTGGTCGTTGTTATATAAACATGTTTTTTTACGAACTGGTTCAATAATCATATCCTGCTGGTGAGTCAACTGTTTTAATGTAGAAGGATTGTTAGACCCAACCAAATCATGAGAAAACAAAAGATAATTACTTGACACATTGGAAAGAATTAACAAAAAAACAGAGCAAACTAGAATGCTATTTGGCCCTACACCGAGAGTACACAGCGGCAGAATACCTGACCACTGTGACTGACCCAAAATTAAGGAAAGCTTTGACTATGTACAGACTCAGCGAGCATAGCCTTGCTATTGAGAAAGGCCGCCGTAGGCAGACATGGCTCTCAAGAGAAGACAGGCTATGTGCTCACTGCCCACAAAATGAGGTGGAAACTGAGCTGCACTTCCTAACCTCCTGCCCAATGTATGACCATATTAGAGAGACATATTTCCCTCAGATTACACAGATCCACAAAGAATTCGAAAACAAATCCAATTTTGAAAAACTCCCATATCTACTGGGTGAAATTCCACAGTGTGCCAGCAGAGCAGCAAGATTTGTGACCTGTTGCCACGAGAAAAGGGCAACCAGTGAGGAACAAACACCATTGTTAATACAACCCATATCTATGCTTATTTATTTTATCTTGTGTCCTTTACCATTTGTACCTTGTAAAAACACTGTATATATATATATATATATATATATATATATATATATATATATATATATATAATATGACATTTGTAATGTCTTTATTGTTTTGAAACTTCTGTATGTGTGATGTCTACTGTTAATTTTTATTGTTTACCTTACTTGCTTTGGCAATGTTAACACATGTTTCCCATGACAATAAAGCCCCTTGAATTGAATTGTTACTCGATAATGAGGAATTTTTAACTTGTTACAATATCCCTGTAACACCTAGACTGTTGGCCATAGTCTCTGATGCTATTCCATCTGGAAATCTCATGTTATTTAGAGGTGTAACCAGACCTCACCTTGTTGACCTGCCCTCCTAGAGAGTTCTCCATAGTCTCTGATGCTATTCCATCTGGAACTCATGTTATTTAGAGGTGTAACCAGACCTCACCTTGTTGACCTGCCCTCCTAGAGAGTTCTCCATAGTCTCTGATACTATTCCATCTGGAACTCTCATGTTGTTTAGAGGTGTAACCAGACCTCACCTTGTTGACCTGCCCTCCTAGAGAGTTCTCCATAGTCTCTGATGCTGTTCCATCTGGAACTCATGTTTGTCATGTCTTGTTATGTCTGTTCCTGTCCTTTCTCTTCACTCTCTCTCTGCTGGTCTTTTTAGGTTACCTTCTCTGTCTCTCATTCTTCAGCTGTTCTACATCTCCTCTAACTAGCTCATTCACTCTTTCACACCTGTTCTCTCTTCCCCCTCTGATTAGGTCTCTATTTCTTTCTCTGTTCCTGCTACTTTCAGTGTCTGATTCTTGTTTGTGTTTTTTGATGCCAGAAGCAAGCTGTCGTCTCGTTGCTTCCACCTTGTCCTGTCCTGTCGGAGTCTGCCTGGCAGGTGTATCCTGCACTATACTAACGTTCTTTTTGTTCCGCTGACAACGTTGGAAGAGGATTTATGCCATTCCTGTTTTTCATTAAAGAACTCTGTTTTCTGTTAAAACCGCTTTTGGGTCTTCACTCAAGTTCATAACAGAAGAATCAGACCAAGAATGGACCCAGCGGCTCCGGACCCTTTTCACTCCGCCGTCGAGATCCAGGGAGCGATGCTAGGCAGACACGAGGAGGAATTGTCTGCTGCTCGACATGCCGTTGAGACCCTGGCCGTCCAAGTCTCCGACCTCACAAGACAGGTTCACCAACTCCACCTCGATCCACCGCCCACTTCCAGGGTTTCCGAGTCTCCGGAGCCCAGGATCAACAACCCGCCGTGTTACTCTGGGGAGCCCACTGAGTGCCGCTCATTCCTCACTCAGTGTGATGTGGTGTTCTCTCTCCAGCCCAACACTTACTCCAGGAGCGCAGCCCGCATCGCCTACGTCATTTCTCTCCTTACCGGACGGGCGCGTGAGTGGGGCACGGCAGTCTGGGAGGCGAGGGCTGAGTGTATTAACCAGTATCAAGACTTTAAGGAGGAGATGATACGGGTTTTTGATCGTTCTGTTTTTGGGGAGGAGGCTTCCAGGGCCCTGTCTTCCCTATGTCAGGGGAATCGATCCATAACGGATTATTCTATTGAGTTTCGCACTCTCGCTGCCTCAAGTGACTGGAACGAGCCGGCTTTGCTCGCTCGTTTTCTGGAGGGTCTCCTCGTCGAGGTTAAGGATGAGATCCTCTCCCGGGAGGTTCCTTCCAGTCTGGACTCCTTAATAGCTCTCGCTATTCGCATAGAGCGACGGTTTGATCTTCGTCGCCGAGCTCGTGGAAAGGAGCTCGCGTTCTCCGCTGCTCCCCTCTCCACATCACTGCCACCTGCCGCATCACTGCCACCCTCCTCCGCCGGCTCGGATGCTGAGCCTATGCAGCTGGGGGGTATCCGCATCTCGGCCAAGGAGAGGGAACGGAGAATCACCAATCACCTCTGTCTCTACTGCGGCTCCGCTGGTCATTTTGTCACCTCATGTCCAGTAAAAGCCAGAGCTCATCAGTAAGAGGAGGGCTACTGGTGAGCGCAACTACTCAGGCCTCTCCTTCTGGATCACGCACTACTTTTCCGGTCCATCTCCGCTGGCCCGGTTCATCTGCTTCCTGCAGTGCCTTGATAGACTCTGGGGCGGAGGGCTGTTTTATGGACGAGACCTGGGCTCGGGAACATGACATTCCTCTCAGACAGTTAGGGGAGCCCACGGCCTTGTTCGCTTTAGATGGTAGTTCTCTCCCCAAGATTCAGCGTGAGACGCTGCCTTTAACCCTCACTGTCTCTGGTAATCATAGCGAAACCATTTCTTTTTTAATTTTTCGTTCACCTTTTACACCTGTTGTTTTGGGTCATCCCTGGCTAGTGCGCCATAACCCTTCTATTAATTGGTCTAGTAATACTATCCCATCCTGGAATGTTTCTTGTCATGTAACCTGTTTAATGTCTGCTATCCCTCCTGTTTCCTCTGTCTCTACTTCACAGGAGGAGCCTGGCGATTTGACAGGGGTGCCGGAGGAGTATCACGATCTGCGCACGGTGTTCAGTCGTTCCAAGGCCACTTCTCTCCCTCCACACCGGTCGTATGACTGTAGTATTGATCTCCTTCCGGGAACTACTCCCCCCCGGGGTAGATTATACTCTCTGTCGGCTCCCGAACGTAAGGCTCTCGAGGATTATTTGTCGGTTTCGCTCGACGCCGGTACCATTGTCTCCTCCTCCTCTCCCGCCGGAGCGGGGGTTTTTTTTGTTCAGAAGAAGGACGGGTCCCTGCGCCCATGCGTGGATTATCGAGGGCTGAATGACATAACAGTTAAGAATCGTTATCCGCTTCCTCTTATGTCTTCAGCCTTCGAGATCCTGCAGGGAGCCAGGTTTTTCACCAAATTGGACCTTCGTAACGCCTACCATCTCGTGCGCATCAGGGAGGGGACGAGTGGAAGACGGCGTTTAACACTCCGTTAGGGCACTTTGAATACCGGGTTCTTCCTTTCGGCCTCGTTAACGCTCCAGCTGTCTTTCAGGCACTAGTTAACGACGTCCTGAGAGACATGCTGACCTTTTTTTTTTCGTTTACATGGACGATATCCTGATTTTTCTCCGTCTCTCTCGATTCATGTTCAGCACGTGCGACGCGTCCTCCAGCGCCTTTTGGAGAACTGTCTTTATGTGAAGGCTGAGAAGTGCATTTTTCATGCCGCCTCTGTCCCTTTTCTCGGTTCCGTTATTTCCGCTGAGGGCATTAAGATGGATCCCGCTAAGGTCCAGGCTGTCATTGATTGGCCCGTTCCTAAGTCACGCGTCGAGCTGCAGCGCTTTCTGGGCTTCGCTAATTTCTATCGTCGTTTCATCCGTAATTTCGGTCAGGTGGCAGCTCCCCTCACAGCCCTTACTTCTGTTAAGACGTGCTTTAAGTGGTCCGTTTCCGCCCAGGGAGCTTTTGATCTTCTTAAGAATCGTTTTACATCCGCTCCTATTCTTGTTACTCCTGACATCTCTAGCCAGTTTGTTGTTGAGGTTGACGCGTCAGAGGTGGGCGTGGGAGCCATTCTTTCTCAGCGCTCTCTCTCTGACGGCAAGGTCCATCCTTGCGCGTTTTTCTCTCATCGCTTATCGCCGTCAGAACGTAACTATGATGTTGGTAATCGCGAACTGCTCGCCATCCGCTTAGCCCTAGGCGAATGGCGACAGTGGTTGGAGGGGGCGACCGTTCCTTTTGTCGTTTGGACTGACCATAGGAACCTTGAGTACATCCGTTCAGCCAAACGACTTAATGCGCGTCAGGCTCGTTGGGCTCTGTTTTTCGCTCGTTTCGAGTTTGTTATTTCTTATCGTCCGGGGGCAAAAAACACCAAGCCTGATGCTTTATCTCGTCTCTTCAGTTCTTCTGAGGTCTCCACCGACCCCGAGGGGATTCTCCCTGACGGGCGTGTTGTCGGGTTGACTGTCTGGGGAATTGAGAGGCAGGTAAAGCAAGCACTCGCTCACACTCCGTCGCCGCGAGCTTGTCCTAGGAACCTTCTGTTCGTCCCCGTTCCTACTCGTCCGGCCGTTCTTCAGTGGGCCCACTCTGCCAAGTTAGCCGGCCACCCCGGCGTTCGGGGTACGCTCGCTTCCATTCGCCAGCGTTTCTGGTGGCCCACTCGGGAACGTGACGCGCGTCGATTTGTCGCCGCTTGTTCGGTCTGCGCGCAGACTAAATCTGGGAACTCTCCTCCTGCCGGCCGTCTCAGACCGCTTCCCATTCCCTCTCGACCGTGGTCTCACATCGCTTTAGATTTTATCACCGGACTGCCTTCATCAGCGGGGAAGACAGTTATTCTTACGGTTGTCGATAGATTCTCTAAGGCGGCTCATTTCATTCCTCTCGATAAGCTCCCTTCTGCTAAGGAGACGGCTCAGATCATTATCGAGAATGTTTTCCGAATTCATGGCCTTCCGTCTGACGTCGTTTCCGACAGAGGCCCGCAGTTCACGTCTCAATTTTGGAGGGAGTTTTGCCGTTTGATTGGGGCTTCCGTCAGTCTCTCGTCCGGCTTTCATCCCCAGTCTAACGGTCAAGCCGAACGGGCCAATCAGACTGTTGGTCGCATTTTACGCAGTCTTTCTTTTCGTAACCCTGCGTCTTGGTCAGAACAGCTCCCCTGGGCAGAGTACGCCCACAACTCGCTTCCCTCGTCTGCTACCGGTCTATCCCCTTTTCAGTGTAGCCTCGGGTACCAGCCTCCGCTGTTCTCATCTCAGCTCGCCGAGTCCTGCGTCCCCTCCGCTCAGGCTTTTGTCCAGCGTTGCGAGCGCACCTGGAAGGGGGTCAGGTCGGCACTTTGCCGTAATAGGGCGCAGACTGTGAGGGCCGCTAATAGCGTAGGACCAAGAGTCCTAGATATTGTTGCGGTCAGAGAGTATGGCTCTCCACTCAGAACCTTCCCCTTAAGACAGCTTCTCGCAAGTTGGCCCCGCGGTTCATTGGTCCGTTCCGTATTTCCCAGGTCATTAATCCTGTCGCAGTGCGACTTCTTCTCCCGCTATCTTCGTCGCGTTCACCCGGTCTTCCATGTCTCCTGTGTTAAGCCCGTTCTTCGCGCCCCCGCTCGTCCCTCCCCCCATCCTTGTCGAGGCGCACCCATCTACAGGGTTCGTAAGATTTTGGACATGCGCCCTCGGGCCGTGGTCATCAGTACCTAGTGGATTGGGAGGGGTACGGTCCTGAGGAGAGGAGTTGGGTTCCCTCTCGGGACGTGCTGGACCGTTCGCTGATCGATGATTTCCTCCGTTGCCGCCAGGTTTCCTCCTCGAGTGCGCCAGGAGGCGCTCGGTGAGTGGGGGGGGGTACTGTCATGTCTTGTTATGTCTGTTCCTGTCCTTTCTCTTCACTCTCTCTCTGCTGGTCTTTTTAGGTTACCTTCTCTGTCTCTCATTCTTCAGCTGTTCTACATCTCCTCTAACTAGCTCATTCACTCTTTCACACCTGTTCTCTCTTCCCCTCTGATTAGGTCTCTATTTCTTTCTCTGTTCCTGCTACTTTCAGTGTCTGATTCTTGTTTGTGTTTTTTGATGCCAGAAGCAAGCTGTCGTCTCGTTTGCTTCCACCTTGTCCTGTCCTGTCGGAGTCTGCCTGGCAGGTGTATCCTGCACTATACTAACGTTCTTTTTGTTCCGCTGACAACGTTGGAAGAGGATTTATGCCATTCCTGTTTTTCATTAAAGAACTCTTTTCTGTTAAAACCGCTTTTGGGTCTTCACTCAAGTTCATAACAATGTTATTTAGAGGTGCAGCCAGACCTCACCTTGTTGACCTGCCCTCCTAGAGAGTTCTCCATAGTCTCTGATGCTATTCCATCTGGAACTCATGTTATTTAGAGGTGTAACCAGACCTCACCTTGTTGACCTGCCCTCCTAGAGAGTTCTCCATAGTCTCTGATGCTGTTCCATCTGGAACTCATGTTATTTAGAGGTGTAACCAGACCTCACCTTGTTGACCTGCCCTCCTAGAGAGTTCTCCATAGTCTCTGATGCTGTTCCATCTGGAACTCATGTTATTTAGAGGTGTAACCAGACCTCACCTTGTTGACCTGCCCTCCTAGAGAGTTCTCCATAGTCTCTGATGCTGTTCCATCTGGAGCTCTCATGTTATTTAGAGGTGTAGCCAGACCTCACCTTGTTGACCTGCCCTCCTAGAGAGTTCTCCATAGTCTCTGATGCTGTTCCATCTGGAACTCTCATGTTATTTAGAGGTGTAGCCAGACCTCACCTTGTTGACCTGCCCTCCTAGAGAGTTCTCCATAGTCTCTGATGCTGTTCCATCTGGAACTCTCATGTTATTTAGAGGTGCAGCCAGACCTCACCTTGTTGACCTGCCCTCCTAGAGAGTTCTCCATAGTCTCTGATGCTGTTCCATCTGGAACTCATGTTATTTAGAGGTGTAACCAGACCTCACCTTGTTGACCTGCCCTCCTAGAGAGTTCTCCATAGTCTCTGATGCTGTTCCATCTGGAACTCTCATGTTATTTAGAGGTGTAACCAGACCTCACCTTGTTGACCTGCCCTCCTAGAGAGTTCTCCATAGTCTCTGATGCTGTTCCATCTGGAACTCATGTTGTTTAGAGGTGCAGCCAGACCTCACCTTGTTGACCTGCCCTCCTAGAGAGTTCTCCATAGTCTCTGATGCTGTTCCATCTGGAACTCTCATGTTATTTAGAGGTGTAACCAGACCTCACCTTGTTGACCTGCCCTCCTAGAGAGTTCTCCATAGTCTCTGATGCTGTTCCATCTGGAACTCATGTTGTTTAGAGGTGCAGCCAGACCTCACCTTGTTGACCTGCTTAATCCAGTTGACTCTCCAATAGGGAAAATATGTTTCTCCTCGCTCCCTCAGAACAACAGATCGATACCTGCTTTATTTCAAAGGGAGATTGTATCCATTCCTTATGTCACAAGTTACTGGAATACATTGGTCACGAATATCTGTTGGGAAAAAGTCTGTTTATTACCACACAAATATTTGCTTGTTAACAAGGTCATAACAGGTCTCTTTCAGAATGATCCATAAGTATGACCCTGTCGAATCATTACCTGAAGAAACTCCAAAAAATACATGAATATTGATTGTACTTTTTGTGTTGAGCACCCAGAAATAGTTTATTTATTTTGGCATTGTCTACATGTAAAACAATTATGCAAAGATATTCAGTTTTATAATTGTTAATATTCTTGATGACTTTAATTTATGGGAGAATATGTTGCTCGGTTTTAAAATATTTTACCTCATAAATGTAATTGTGCTAATGGAAAAATAAAATGTAAATTCACTAATAAAAAAAAAACACTCTTCCGTCTTTTCTATAAGGAATTCGAGCAGTACATTGAGACCTTAAGACCATTCTACAGTGCCTTGCGAAAGTACTCGGCCCCCTTGAACTTTTTTTGCACGCCCAATTTTTCAGTTTTTGATTTGTTAAAGTTTGAAATATCCAATAAATGTCGTTCCACTTCATGATTGTGTCCCACTTGTTGTTGATTCTTCACAAAAAAAATACAGTTTTATATCTTTATGTTTGAAGCCTGAAATGTGGCAAAAGGTCGCATAGTTCAAGGAGGCCGAATACTTTCGTAATGCACTGTACATTCTTCAATATGTGTGTTTCTTTTAAGGTCTTTGTATAATCTGTCATTTGTTCTACCCCGTAGCAGATGTTATCAGTCTATTTATGTACTTATTGTATGTATACAGACTTTTCTACATTGGTAATAAAAATAATTTATTTTAAATATATAAAATATATTTAAAAAATGCAAATAAAATGAAGCTATTATGTGAGAAGACTTCGTGCCATGATGCTAGTTAATCTATGGACAGACTGGACAAAGATTACAAAGTAACAGTTGGTATATGTTGGAAAGGTTCTCAGTTACAATGTAGCCATTCATCACGAGTTGCGAAAACATAGATGCAAATGGAGCTGCTGTGTGTTGTGGTTATAATATAACAGATGTCACCTGCGGTGTATTCATCACCCACATTCTGTTGCAAAACGTTTCTTAAACAGAAGCAAACAAACCGAAACGGGGAGGGACCAACCTGAATTTGTCAAAAAAAACAAAAAAAAAAACTGTCTGTTTAGACTAGTGATTACACACCATGTTAACATGTCAATTTACAATCGTTGTAAATGCTGTAACTCATTTGGTTATTGTAACGGTTCTCGTCTGTCGAAGGAGAAGCGGACCAAAATGCAGCGTGGTGGTTATTCATGTTCTTTAATAAAAATGAACTAGACATGAAATAACGAACAAAACAAAGAGCGAACGTGAAAGGCTGTACAGGTTATCCGGTGACCACAAACACAGAGACAGGAACAATCACCCACGAAACACTCAAAGAATATGGCTGCCTAAATATGGTTCCCAATCAGAGACAACGATAAACACCTGCCTCTGATTGAGAACCACTCCAGACAGCCATAGACTATGCTAGACACCCCCACTAAACCACACACCCAATACCTAACAAAACCCCAAGACAAAACACACCACAATAAACCCATGTCACACCCTGGAATAACCAAATAAATAAAGACAAACACAATATATTTCGACCAGGGCGTGACAGTTATACGCAGTGCATTTGGTAGGCAAGACCTTCTCAAATGCTCCCGTTCATATATACAGTCATTCTGCTGCAGATAGAAATATTATGTATTGTAAATGCCCTGACTAGATCATAAAGGAACTATTGTCCAGACAGAGGATTTGAGTTTACAAATTGACGGTTTATTAACCCAACTTTACACAGGCTACTGTTTGGCCGTGGCCCACGCCAAATAAATAAAAGATACCCCACAAGCCAACAGCGACCGTCTCTTGTGAAGGCCAGACATAAGAGAGAGAACAAAGGCTCAACCTGGTCTTAACTTCCAATGCCCTGCCCCCTGCCCAACCCCCCTCCACGCCACTCCGCCAACCGCCAGGATGGTATCAGAACATTCCAGGCATTCCCGTGATTGGCAGATAGCAGGTTGATTGGCATGTCGGACCCCAAGAAAACTGGGTACTGGTAAGTACAACACAACCACCTACTAGCCTAACACATAACACACAGCTGTCTGTGCGGGTCGCTACAGTATAGAACCAGCATGATTCTTTTTCAAGTGGAGGAGTCATTCAACTATTATTTTTATTTTATTTAATTAAACATTTTGCACCAGGTGTATCAGTTGAAGTACAGAATTCACACAAATAACATTTCCCGATAACTTACTGATGTTATTTCTATTTGAGAATAAATTACAAATCATGAAATGAACATCATTATTCAACTATTAAAAAAAAAAGAAAAAAAAGAAGAAAAAAAAGACGACATTAAACTTGCAGTTCACTGTTTTACAACATGATGTTAGATGGCGTCTCACCCTGGCCAGGAGAAACAGCAATCCATGGTTCGGTTTCCTTTAAAAAGCAAACTTCAGCAGAAATGCTGACACTCGAAGGAGGGGAGACGGCGCTATAAAGGCCTGCGGTACCTGATGAACTTACAGTAAATCAAATGTATTTATATAGCCCTTCTTACATCAGCTGATATCTCAAAGTGCTGTACAGAAACCCAGCCTAAAACCCCAAACTGCAAGCAATGCAGGTGTAGAAGCACGGTGGTTAGGAAAAACTCCCGAGAAAGGCCAAAACCTAGGAAGAAACCAGGCTATGTGGGGTGGCCAGTCCTCTTCTGGCTGTGCCGGGTGGAGATTATAACAGAACACGGCCAAGATGTTCAAATGTTCATAAATGACCAGCATGGTCAAATAATAATAATCACAGGCAGAACAGTTGAAACTGGAGCAGCAGCACGACCAGGTGGACTGGGGACAGCAAGGAGTCATCATGTCAGGTAGATTTGATTTGATTTTGATTTGATTTGACTTGTAGACTATGTGTGGAAGCCAGGAGATTCTCTGGTCTGATGAAACCAAGATTGAACTCTTTGGCCTGAATGCCATGCTTCACAGCATGAGAAAACCTGGCACCATCCCTACGGTGAAGCATGGTGGTGGCAGCATCATGCTGTTGGGATTTTTTTCAGCAGCAGGGACTGGGAGACTAGTCAGGATCGAGGGAAAGATAAATGGAGCAAAGTACTGAGAGATCCTTGATGAAAACCTGCTACAGAGTGGGTTCACCTTCCAACAGGACAAGGACCCTAAGAACACAGCCAAGACAATGCAAGAGTGGGTTCACCTTCCAACAGGACAAGGACCCTAAGAACACAGCCAAGACAATGCAAGAATGGGTTCGGGACAAGTCTCTGAATGTCGTTGACCCAGCCAGAGCCCAGACTTGAACCCGATCTAACATCTCTGAAGAGACCTGAAAATAGCTGTGCAGCGACGCTCCCCATCCAACCTGACAGAGCTTGAGAGAATCCGCAGAGAAGAATGGGAGAAACTCCCCAAATACAGGTGTGCCAAGCTTGTAGTGTCATACCCAAGAAGACTTGAGGTTGTAATCGCTGCCAAATGTGCTTCAACAAAGTACTGAGTAAAGGGTCTGAATACTTATGTGATATTTCAGTTAAGGGTTTTAAAAAATTTGCTAAAAATTCTAAAAACCTGTTTTTGCTTCATTATGGGTATTGTGTGTAGATTGATGAGTAAAAACAATTTAATCCATTTTAGAATAAGACTGTAACGTAACAAGATGTATGAACATATCTATCTACCTCAATTACCTCGTACCCCTGCACATCGACTCAGTACTGATACCCCATGTATATAGTCAAGTTATTACCTCGTACCCCTGCACATCGACTCAGTACTGGTACCCCATGTATATAGTCAAGTTATTACCTCGTACCCCTGCACATCGACTCAGTACTGGTACCCCATGTATATAGTCAAGTTATTACCTCGTACCCCTGCACATCGACTCAGTACTGGTACCCCATGTATATAGTCAAGTTATTACCTCGTACCCCTGCACATCGACTCAGTACTGGTACCCCATGTATATAGCCAAGTTATTACCTCGTACCCCTGCACATCGACTCAGTACTGGTACCCCATGTATATCGCCAAGTTATCAGTACTCATTGTGATTTTTATTTTACATTTTAGTCAGCAGATGCTCTCTTATCCAGAACGACTTAGAGGATTTAAGTGCCTTGCTCAAGGGCACAACTACACATTTTTCACCGAGTCAGCTCTGGGATTCGAACCAGTGACCTTTCGGTTATCAGTCAAATTCTCTTAACCGCTACCTGCTCCTCGTGTTATTATTTATCTTTATTTTCTATCTACATTGTTGGGAAGGACCCGTAAGTAAGCATGTCTAACCCACATTTGCTTCACTTTTCAAAAGATAGCTCGTTGGACTATGTGTGTGTGTGTGTGTGTGTGTGTGTGTGTGTGTGTGTGTGTGTGTGTGTGTGTGTGTGTGTAGGATAGGACACCTACACCACCCGATGTCACAGAAGGCGAGGTCAGTACAGGTTCATCAAAGCTAGTCAGTCACTGTCACACTAGCTTGTATGGCTCCCTGGGCGAACTCCCCCTTTAGCCCCCCCCCCTCCCGATTTATTACACCACCCTATTGCTAACAAAAACATAAATACAACTAAATTGCATAAATCCTATATCACACAAATATAATAACAACACACTTATAAAGAAGAGAGCCTGATTATTACACTATTGCACTTCAAAAGAAGAAACACACAAACGAACAACAACTTCCATCTGAACCCTGACCTGTCTTGCCATCCTTGATGCAAAGTAATTACATCGTCACAAGAGATCTGCCCAGCAAATGACATGGTTAATACTGATGACTGCAAGGCCACTAAGGCGTTCCAGTGACATGATGGACCTCGGGTAGGATTTGATGAGCTTCAGCTTTGAAAAGCTCCTCTCCGCTTCAGCTACGGTCATTGGAAGAGTTATTCTGAGAGGAAATTCTGAGAGCAGTCTACAAATGTGGATACATTTCTGAGAGATCCCTTTTAGTGTATAAATATCCGCAGCTCAATCAGGGTCATGGTCTTCCGGTGTTCTTCCGGCAAGTTCTTCAGTTCCCATGCCAGCTCTCTGCCATCCAAGTCGGAGTGTTCACCCTATGCCACCCTATGCCTAAATCCGCCACTGCAGTGTTACTAGAGGCTGCTGCCCTATATACATAATAATATAATATATCACATTTAGCAGACGCTTTTGTCCAAAGCGACTTACAAGTCGGCTGGGGCCACTACTTTTGCATATGGGTGGTCCCAGCGGGAATCGAACCCACGACGCTTGGCGTTGCAAGCGCCATGCTCTACCGACTGAGCCACACAGGACCCCCGTAGAATCACTGGTCACTTTAATCATGTTTACATATTGCTTAACTCATTTCATATGTATGTACTGTATTCTAATATATATATATATATCTTAATCTCCATTATTTTACTTTAGATTTGTGTGTATTGTTGTGAATTGTTAGATATTACTGCACTGTTGGACCTAGGAACACAAGCATTTCGCTTGACCCGCAATAACATCTGCTAAATACGTGTATGTGACCAATAACATTTGATTTGATGTTCCCGTTTGTACCACCGCACGGTAAAGCAACGCAAGTGTTGAAAATATTGAACGCATGAGGTACACAGAACGCACCGGCAACGTAGAGTGTTGGACTGCTCATTTAAAAATGAATTACTTCCGCCGGAACGCAAAGAGTTTGATACATTTGGTGGACATGGGGCGTTAGTCTATACCTGTTGTTTCCGAAGCATGTGACAAGTGATTTGATTTCAAGTGATTTAGGTATTATCTTTTCAATATTGTCAAAATCATGTTTGTCATGAAATTAGATTATATTTCATGCTCACATTTCCCCATCACTTCCATAGATTTGTAGTTAATGGTGGCTAAAGTTCGGTGAAGCTTGTCATGGCTGTTTGAAAAAACCGGAACCATGCACTACAGTTTCTCCTGGCCCATAGACTGTTTTCAGGGTGAGACGTCATCTAACATTAAGTTTTAAAATAATGAACGACAGTTTAAATTGGAATAATCATTGCAAAAAAAACATGCATAACTGGGAACAAATTGTTGCACAGGTAAATAAATGCATCAACTCAACCGTTCTAACATTTAAAACTTGTTAAAGTTTTAAAGCTCTTAACATATCTGTCAGATAAACTAAACATGCAGTGTGTGTTTGTTTAGACAATAAGCTGATTAGTCTCGTTCCTTGTCTAGACAGTGATTGTTGACAGACATCATGACAGCCGTCAATAACTTTATGATATTATTATAGCGAAAAGAAACGTACCTTCTGGTCAAAATAGCATGTTTCATAGTTGATGACGGTGTCCTGAGCATTGAGATCTGTAACCCCGCCATGCCTCGTCAAAAGTTGCGACTTTAGCGCAAACACATGAAAACAATAGAGCGATAAGATGAGAACGATGGACGTTATGACCGGTCTGGATACCGAAACGAATCCTCCAGACCTCATATCTGCAGTGGCCAGGACGATTCTACA